>NW_027454199.1:0-37500 GCF_040206685.1 Ascaphus truei | reverse complement strand
AGTCTGACTTTGGGGCCTATGCAGAGAGCAGCGAATTTTAAAATTGGCGAATTTATTAAAAAGTAGCTTTTTTGGAGAGTTTTATTCTCCATATGCAGAAAAGTGCGAATTCTGCTATGTTTAACATGGATGCGTGTGGCGAGTTTAAATTGGCGAGATGCGCGCTTCAGAAACGTGTAAAAACAAATTCGCGCCTTTTTTTTCCCTTTGCAATGGCCGCGAGCGGCAGCTTCTTGCCAGTTTTTTCTGGCGAGGCAAAAAGGAGACAATCGCGCCATTTTATTGGCGCGAACAGCCGCTAGATGCCGTTCGCGCCTCTCTGCATACGGATATTTTTAAAACTGGCGAGATTGAGGTTCTCGCCAGCCGCGAGGCGAGTTTTACAAATAGAAAAGAAAAATTGGCGCGTTTTTCGGAACTCGCCATTTTCTGCTGCTTTCTGCGCGATTTTCTCCAAAAAATGGCGAATTTCGAAATAGCGCTGCTCTCTGCATAGGCCCCTTAATGAGACTCGAAAACTGGATTTCCCAAAACAAACTGTTATTAAACATTGACAAGACTGTAACAATGGGATTTGGGACCAAGACTAAATTTGTAAATCCTCCAGTGACTGAGCTCCTGATCAGAACCAGCGCTAACACCACCCTAACCCCTGTCACTAGTTTTAAATACCTGGGCTTATGGTTTGACTCCCACTTAACATTCGGGATGCACATTGATACCCTGACATCCAAAACCTATGCCAAACTAGGTGTACTTTACAGGAACAAATCCTCCCTAAGTCTCCTGGTCAGAAAGCGTATCGCACAGCAGATGCTAATGCCAATTATTGACTATGGAGACTTAGTATATGGCTCGGCACCTCAAACCCACCTTAGCAAACTTGACACCCTCTACAATTCCATTTGTCGTTTTGTTCTCCAATGCAACTACAGCACACATCACTGCGAAATGCTCAAAGAACTAGATTGTCCATCACTAGAGTCTAGGCGCAAAGTTCACCTTTCCTGTCTCACCCTCAAATACTTTCTGGGCAAGCTACCCAGCTACCTGAACAAGCTCCTCACCCCTACCACATGCAGCACCTATCACCTGAGATCAGACTCCAAAAGACTGTTCATGGTCCCAAGGTTCAGCAAAGTATCCGGCCGCTCCTCCTTCTCTTACCGTGCACCCCAAAACTGGAACAACCTACCAGAGACTCTCATATCCACCACCAGTTTAAGTTCTTTCATAACTAAAGCTGTCTCACATTTTAACCTGGTCTGTAACTGTTTCATACGCCCATAATATATATTATCTGTAACTGTTACATACGCCCATAATATATATTATCTGTAACTGTTTCATACGCCCATAATATATATTATCTGTAACTGTTACATACGCCTATAATATATATTATCTGTAACTGTTTCATACGCCCATAATATATATTATCTGTAACTGTGTACGCAATGTCTTGTATATAATGTATACCTTGTTCATTTATGTAACTGTATTTGTAACCATGTATTATTTGTTTTACTCTGTGCCCAGGACATACTTGAAAACGAGAGGTAACTCTCAAAGTATTACTTCCTGGTAAAATATTTTATAAATAAATAAATTACATTGTTGTCTGGGACGGTTTTGTATCATGAGACACGCACACGCACACGCACACGCACACGCACACGCACAGTTCCTCTTCCAGGAAAACTAGTGTTGGTACGTTGCCGCGCAAGTAATGGGCTCATGGTGTGTGTGTGCGCGTCTGTGTCTGTGTGCGCGCGTCTGTCTGTGTGTGCGCACGCGTCTGTCTGTGTGTGCGCGCGTCTGTCTGTGTGTGTGCGCGTCTGTCTGTGTGTGTGCGCGCGTCTGTCTGTGTGTGCACGCGCGTCTGTCTGTGTGTGTGCGCGCGTCTGTCTGTGTGTGCGCGCGTCTGTGTGTGCGCGCGCGTCTGTCTGTGTGTGTGTGCGCGCGTCTGTCTGTGTGTGCGCGCGTCTGTCTGTGTGTGCGCGCGTCTGTCTGTGTGTGCGCGTCTGTCTGTGTGTGCGCGCGTCTGTCTGTGCGCGCGTCTGTCTGTGCGCGCGTCTGTGTGTGTGCGCGCGTCTGTCTGTGTGTGCGCGCGTCTGTCTGTGTGCGCGCGTCTGTCTGTGTGTGCGCGCGTCTGTCTGTGCGCGCGTCTGTGTGTGTGCGCGCGTCTGTCTGTGTGTGCGCGCGTCTGTCTGTGTGTGCGCGCGTCTGTCTGTGTGCGCGCGCGTCTGTCTGTGTGCGCGCGCGTCTGTCTGTGTGCGCGCGCGTCTGTCTGTGTGCGCGCGCGTCTGTCTGTGTGTGCGCGCCTGTCTGTGTGCGCGCGCGTCTGTCTGTGTGCGCGCGCGCCTGTCTGTGTGCGCGCGCGTCTGTCTGTGTGCGCGCGCGTCTGTCTGTGTGCGCGCGCGTCTGTCTGTGTGCGCGCGCGTCTGTCTGTGTGCGCGCGCATCTGTCTGTGTGTGCGCGCGTCTGTCTGTGCGCATCTGGGGGTGTGGGGGTGTCTGTGCGTCAGAATCGTAACAAGTAATAAACTGTGCACATCCGTTCCATGTCTCTCACACGTGTGTGTGTGTGTGTGTGTGTGTGTGTATGTGTGTGTGTATATATGTATGTGTGTGTGTGTATATGTATATATATATATTACACACATTCTTATTGAATATATATAACACACACACTAAAAGAGACGATACAGAAAGGGAGAGTGTGCGAGGCGGGGGGAGAGTGTGTGTGTGTGTGTGTGTGTGTGTGTGTGTGTGTGTGTGTGTATATATGTATGTGAGAGTATATATATATATTACACACATTCTTATTGAATATATATAACACACACACTAAGGGGCCTATGCAGAGAGCAGCGCTATTTCGAAATTCGCCATTTTTTGGAGAAAATCGCGCAGAAAGCAGCAGAAAATGGCGAGTTCCGAAAAACGCGCCAATTTTTCTTTTCTATTTGTAAAACTCGCCTCGCGGCTGGCGAGAACCTCAATCTCGCCAGTTTTAAAAATATCCGTATGCAGAGAGGCGCGAACGGCATCTAGCGGCTGTTCGCGCCAATAAAATGGCGCGATTGTCTCCTTTTTGCCTCGCCAGAAAAAACTGGCAAGAAGCTGCCGCTCGCGGCCATAGCAAAGGGAAAAAAAAGGCGCGAATTTGTTTTTACACGTTTCTGAAGCGCGCATCTCGCCAATTTAAACTCGCCACACGCATCCATGTTAAACATAGCAGAATTCGCACTTTTCTGCATATGGAGAATAAAACTCTCCAAAAAAGCTACTTTTTAATAAATTCGCCAATTTTAAAATTCGCTGCTCTCTGCATAGGCCCCTATAAGAGACGGTACAGAAAGGGAGAGTGTGCGAGGCGGGGGGAGAGTGTGCGAGGCGGGGGGAGAGTGTGCGAGGCGGGGGGAGAGTGTGCGAGGCGGGGGGAGAGCTCACACTCAGCCTGGGTGTGTCCGTTTCCAGGTGCCTGTGGTGGAGAGGGAGCGGGGTAATTACAGGCTTGGCAGACAGTGAGAGAGCTGCCCCGGGGGGTATGAGAGTGTGAGAGAGAGACAAAGAGAAACCATCAGCAAGACGTTCACAGAGGAGATACCTCCAATGTACAGTCCTAGAGGTGCCAGGCACCGTCACCCCCTGTACCAGTCCTAGAGGTGCCAGGCACCGTCACCCCCTGTACCAGTCCTAGAGGTGCCAGGCACCGTCACCCCCTGTACCAGTCCTAGAGGTGCCAGGCTCTGTATCCCCCTGTACCAGTCCTAGAGGTGCCCGGCTCTGTATCCCCCTGTACCAGTCCTAGAGGTGCCAGGCTCTGTATCCCCCTGTACTAGTCCCAGAGGTGCCCGGCTCTGTATCCCCCTGTACCAGTCCTAGAGGTGCCAGGCACCGTCACCCCCTGTGCCAGTCCTAGAGGTGCCAGGCACCGTCACCCCCTGTGCCAGTCCTAGAGGTGCCCGGCTCTGTATCCCCCTGTACCAGTCCCAGAGGTGCCCGGCTCTGTATCCCCCTGTACCAGTCCTAGAGGTGCCAGGCACCGTCACCCCCTGTGCCAGTCCCAGAGGTGCCCGGCACCGTCACCCCCTGTGCCAGTCCTAGAGGTGCCAGGCTCTGTATCCCCCTGTACCAGTCCTAGAGGTGCCAGGCTCTGTATCCCCTGTGCCAGTCCTAGAGGTGCCAGGCTCTGTATCCCCCTGTACCAGTCCTAGAGGTGCCAGGCTCTGTATCCCCCTGTGCCAGTCCTAGAGGTGCCGGGCTCTGTATCCCCTGTACCAGTCCCAGAGGTGCCCGGCTCTGTATCCCCCTGTACCAGTCCTAGAGGTGCCCGGCTCTGTATCCCCCTGTGCCAGTCCCAGAGGTGCCAGGCACCGTCACCCCCTGTGCCAGTCCTAAAGGTGCCAGGCACCGTCACCCCCTGTACCAGTCCTAGAGGTGCCGGCTCTGTATCCCCCTGTACCAGTCCTAGAGGTGCCAGGCACCGTCACCCCCTGTGCCAGTCCCAGAGGTGCCCGGCACCGTCACCCCCTGTGCCAGTCCTAGAGGTGCCTGGCTCTGTATCCCCTGTACCAGTCCTAGAGGTGCCAGGCTCTGTATCCCCCTGTACCAGTCCTAGAGGTGCCCGGCACCGTCACCCCCTGTGCCAGTCCTAGAGGTGCCCGGCTCTGTATCCCCCTGTACCAGTCCTAGAGGTGCCCGGCTCTGTATCCCCCTGTACCAGTCCTAGAGGTGCCAGGCACCGTCACCCCCTGTACCAGTCCCAGAGGTGCCAGGCACGGTCACCCCCTGTACCAGTCCCAGAGGTGCCCGGCACCGTCACCCCCTGTGCCAGTCCTAGAGGTGCCCGGCTCTGTATCCCCCTGTTCCAGTCCTAGAGGTGCCCGGCTCTGTATCCCCCTGTACCAGTCCTAGAGGTGCCAGGCACCGTCACCCCCTGTGCCAGTCCTAGAGGTGCCCGGCTCTGTATCCCCCTGTACCAGTCCTAGAGGTGCCAGGCTCTGTATGGTCCCAGAGGTGTGTGTATAACTCCCTTCCTCTTGTTAACACCTCTTCATTAGCCGGGTAATCTCCTGTTCTTATAATTAGCACGTGCTGGCACTGATTACACACCCCACCCTCCTTCTAATTACACGTTTAACAGGAAGTTTGTGAGGGCGTAAACATGAGTTTAGCTAGTTACACTAACCAGACACTTCCCCACAGCACTAGTTATAGTTACACTAACCAGACATTCCCCACAGCACTAGTTATAGTTACACTAACCAGTTACTTACACACAGGACTAGTTATAGATACACTAACCAGACACTTCCCCACCGCACTAGTTATAGTTACACTAACCAGACACTAACCCACAGCACTAGTTATAGTTACACTAACCAGACACTTCCCCACAGCACTAGTTATAGTTACACTAACCAGTTACTTAGACACAGGACTAATTATAGTTACACTAACCAGTTACTTCCCCACAGCACTAGTTATAGTTACACTAACCAGACACTAACCCACAGCACTAGTTATAGTTACACTAACCAGACACTTCCCCACAGCACTAGTTATAGTTACACTAACCAGTTACTTACACACAGGACTAGTTATAGTTACACTAACCAGACACTTCCCCACAGCACTAGTTATAGTTACACTAACCAGTTACTTACACACAGGACTAGTTATAGTTACACTAACCAGTTACTTACACACAGGACTAATTATAGTTACACTAACCAGTTACTTCCCCACAGGACTAGTTATAGTTACACTAACCAGACACTTCCACACAGGACTAGTTATAGTTACACTAACCAGACACTTCCACACAGGACTAGTTATAGTTAAGAGCTAATTTTTACACGCGCAGCGCACGTTATATTTCACAGGTGAGACTGGCGCCGATGACGCTGTTTGGGTGAGTGCTTTCAGTAAACCTGCCCCAGGGGTAACTAGGTGACTGCTGACAGGGAGTTACGTGCCCCCGGGGTCTCCGTCTGGGAATTCCCCCCAAAGTCAGACAGACAGACAGACAGACAGACAGGGTGACAGGAAGTGACAGGAATTTATACACAGGAATGTCGTCCTTAAAGATGTTACAGCCAGAGGGGAAGAGACAGGGGGGGGGAGGGCGGCAGGGGAGAGGGGGGAGGGCGGCAGGGGAGAGGGGGAGGGCGGCAGGGGAGAGGGGGGAGGGCGGCAGGGGAGAGGGGGGAGGGCGGCAGGGGAGAGGGGGGAGGGCGGCAGGGGAGAGGGGGGAGGGCGGCAGGGGAGAGGGGGAGGGCGGCAGGGGAGAGGGGGGAGACAGGGAGGAAGGGAGAGGGAGGGGGGAGGAGAGAGGATAGAGGGGGAAAGAGGGGGAGGGGAGGAAGGGAGCGAGGGGGGTAAGGGGGGGGAGAGGTGGGGGGGAAGGGGGGGGAGAGGTGGGGGGAGAGAGGTGGGGGGAACGGGGGGGAGAGAGGTGGGGGGAACGGGGGGAGAGAGGTGGGGGGAAGAGGGGGGAGAGAGGTGGGGGGAAGAGGGGGGAGAGAGGTGGGGGGAAGGGGGAGGGGAGGGAGCGAGGGAGCAAGGGGGTGGGAGAACGGAGAGAGCGGGGGGAGGGAGACGGAGACGGGGGCCAAACATAGGGAAAGAGGGGGAAGAGAGGGAGGGAGAGATGGTGAATGAGTTAGTCTATTTGATTTCGCTGTTGAAAACATCTGCACCTGAGACAGAGACCCTGCAAACAGCTGCACCTGAGACAGAGACCCTGCATACAGCTGCACCTGAGACAGAGACCCTGCAAACAGCAGCACCTGAGACAGAGACCCTGCATACAGCTGCACCTGAGACAGAGACCCTGCATGCAGCTGCACCTGAGACAGAGACCCTGCATGCAGCTGCACCTGAGACAGAGACCCTGCATACAGCTGCACCTGAGACAGAGACCCTGCATGCAGCTGCACCTGAGACAGAGACCCTGCAAACAGCAGCACCTGAGACAGAGACCCTGCAAACAGCAGCACCTGAGACAGAGACCCTGCAAACAGCTGCACCTGAGACAGAGACCCTGCATACAGCTGCACCTGAGACAGAGACCCTGCATACAGCTGCACCTGAGACAGAGACCCTGCATGCAGCTGCACCTGAGACACAGACCCTGCATGCAGCTGCACCTGAGACAGAGACCCTGCATACAGCTGCACCTGAGACAGAGACCCTGCATACAGCAGCACCGGAGACAGAGACCCTGCATGCAGCTGCACCTGAGACAGAGACCCTGCATACAGCAGCACCTGAGACACAGACCCTGCAAGCAGCTGCACCTGAGACAGAGACCCTGCAAACAGCTGCACCTGAGACAGAGACCCTGCATACAGCTGCACCTGAGACAGAGACCCTGCAAACAGCTGCACCTGCGACAGAGACCCTGCAAACAGCAGCACCTGAGACAGAGACCCTGCAAACAGCAGCACCTGAGACAGAGACCCTGCATACAGCTGCACCTGAGACAGACCCTGCAAACAGCTGCACCTGAGACAGAGACCCTGCATACAGCTGCACCTGAGACAGAGACCCTGCATACAGCAGCACCGGAGACAGAGACCCTGCATGCAGCTGCACCTGAGACACAGACCCTGCAAGCAGCTGCACCTGAGACAGAGACCCTGCATACAGCTGCACCTGAGACAGAGACCCTGCATACAGCAGCACCGGAGACAGAGACCCTGCATGCAGCTGCACCTGAGACACAGACCCTGCAAGCAGCTGCACCTGAGACAGAGACCCTGCATACAGCTGCACCTGAGACAGACCCTGCAAACAGCTGCACCTGAGACAGAGACCCTGCATACAGCTGCACCTGAGACAGAGACCCTGCATACAGCAGCACCTGAGACACAGACCCTGCATACAGCTGCACCTGAGACAGACCCTGCAAACAGCTGCACCTGAGACAGAGACCCTGCATACAGCTGCACCTGAGACAGAGACCCTGCAAACAGCTGCACCTGAGACAGACCCTGCATACAGCTGCACCTGAGACACAGACCCTGCATACAGCTGCACCTGAGACACAGACCCTGCATACAGCTGCACCTGAGACACAGACCCTGCATACAGCTGCACCTGAGACACAGACCCTGCATACAGCTGCACCTGAGACAGAGACCCTGCATACAGCTGCACCTGAGACAGAGACCCTGCATACAGCTGCACCTGAGACAGAGACCCTGCATACAGCTGCACCTGAGACACAGACCCTGCATACAGCTGCACCTGAGACACAGACCCTGCATACAGCTGTACCTGAGACACAGACCCTGCATACAGCTGCACCTGAGACAGAGACCCTGCAAACAGCTGCACCTGAGACAGACCCTGCATACAGCTGCACCTGAGACACAGACCCTGCATACAGCAGCACCTGAGACACAGACCCTGCATACAGCTGCACCTGAGACAGAGACCCTGCATACAGCTGCACCTGAGACAGAGACCCTGCATACAGCTGCACCTGAGACAGAGACCCTGCATACAGCTGCACCTGAGACAGAGACCCTGCATACAGCTGCACCTGAGACACAGACCCTGCATACAGCTGTACCTGACACAGACCCTGCAAACAGCTGCACCTGAGACACAGACCCTGCATACAGCTGTACCTGACACAGACCCTGCATACAGCTGCACCTGAGACAGAGACCCTGCATACAGCTGCACCTGAGACACAGACCCTGCATACAGCTGTACCTGAGACAGACCCTGCAAACATCTGCACCTGAGACAGACCCTGCATACAGCTGTACCTGAGACAGAGACCCTGCAAACATCTGCACCTGACAGAGACCCTGAAAAACAGCTGCACCTGACACAGACCCTGCAAACAGCTGCACCTGAGACAGAGACCCTGCAAACATCTGCACCTGACAGAGACCCTGCAAACAGCTGTACCTGACACAGACCCTGCATACAGCTGCACCTGAGGCAGACCCTGCATACAGCTGCACCTGAGACAGAGACCCTGCATACAGCTGCACCTGAGACAGACCCTGCATACAGCTGCACCTGAGACAGAGACCCTGCATACAGCTGCACCTGAGACAGAGACCCTGCATACAGCTGCACCTGAGACAGAGACCCTGCATACAGCTGCACCTGAGACAGAGACCCTGCATACAGCTGCACCTGAGACAGAACCTGCATGCAGCTGCACCTGAGACAGAGACCCTGCAAACAGCTGTACCTGAGACAGAGACCCTGCATACAGCTGCACCTGAGACAGAGACCCTGCATACAGCTGCACCTGAGACAGAGACCCTGCAAACATCTGCACCTGACAGAGACCCTGCAAACAGCTGTACCTGACACAGACCCTGCATACAGCTGCACCTGAGGCAGACCCTGCATACAGCTGCACCTGAGACAGAGACCCTGCATACAGCTGCACCTGAGACAGACCCTGCATACAGCTGCACCTGAGACAGAGACCCTGCATACAGCTGCACCTGAGACAGAGACCCTGCATACAGCTGCACCTGAGACAGAGACCCTGCATACAGCTGCACCTGAGACAGAGACCCTGCATACAGCTGCACCTGAGACAGAACCTGCATGCAGCTGCACCTGAGACAGAGACCCTGCAAACAGCTGTACCTGAGACAGAGACCCTGCATACAGCTGCACCTGAGACAGAGACCCTGCATACAGCTGCACCTGAGACAGAGACCCTGCATACAGCTGCACCTGAGACAGAGACCCTGCAAACAGCTGCACCTGCGACAGAGACCCTGCAAACAGCTGCACATGAGACAGAGACCCTGCATGCAGCTGCACCTGAGACAGAGACCCTGCATACAGCTGCACCTGAGACAGAGACCCTGAAAAACAGCTGCACCTGACACAGACCCTGCAAACAGCTGCACCTGAGACAGAGACCCTGCAAACATCTGCACCTGACAGAGACCCTGCAAACAGCTGTACCTGACACAGACCCTGCATACAGCTGCACCTGAGGCAGACCCTGCATACAGCTGCACCTGAGACAGAGACCCTGCATACAGCTGCACCTGAGACAGACCCTGCATACAGCTGCACCTGAGACAGAGACCCTGCATACAGCTGCACCTGAGACAGAGACCCTGCATACAGCTGCACCTGAGACAGAGACCCTGCATACAGCTGCACCTGAGACAGAGACCCTGCATACAGCTGCACCTGAGACAGAACCTGCATGCAGCTGCACCTGAGACAGAGACCCTGCAAACAGCTGTACCTGAGACAGAGACCCTGCATACAGCTGCACCTGAGACAGAGACCCTGCATACAGCTGCACCTGAGACAGAGACCCTGCAAACATCTGCACCTGACAGAGACCCTGCAAACAGCTGTACCTGACACAGACCCTGCATACAGCTGCACCTGAGGCAGACCCTGCATACAGCTGCACCTGAGACAGAGACCCTGCATACAGCTGCACCTGAGACAGACCCTGCATACAGCTGCACCTGAGACAGAGACCCTGCATACAGCTGCACCTGAGACAGAGACCCTGCATACAGCTGCACCTGAGACAGAGACCCTGCATACAGCTGCACCTGAGACAGAGACCCTGCATACAGCTGCACCTGAGACAGAACCTGCATGCAGCTGCACCTGAGACAGAGACCCTGCAAACAGCTGTACCTGAGACAGAGACCCTGCATACAGCTGCACCTGAGACAGAGACCCTGCATACAGCTGCACCTGAGACAGAGACCTCTGCATACAGCTGCACCTGAGACAGAGACCCTGCAAACAGCTGCACCTGCGACAGAGACCCTGCAAACAGCTGCACATGAGACAGAGACCCTGCATGCAGCTGCACCTGAGACAGAGACCCTGCATACAGCTGCACCTGAGACAGAGACCCTGCAAACAGCTGCACCTGAGACAGACCCTGCATACAGCTGCACCTGAGACAGACCCTGCAAACAGCTGTACCTGAGACAGAGACCCTGCATACAGCTGTACCTGAGACAGAGACCCTGCAAACAGCTGTACCTGAGACAGAGACCCTGCATACAGCTGCACCTGAGACAGAGACCCTGCATACAGCTGCACATGAGACAGAGACCCTGCATGCAGCTGCACCTGAGACAGAGACCCTGCATACAGCTGCACCTGAGACAGAGACCCTGCAAACAGCTGCACCTGAGACAGAGACCCTGCAAACAGCTGTACCTGAGACAGAGACCCTGCATACAGCTGCACCTGAGACAGAGACCCTGCAAACAGCTGCACCTGAGACAGAGACCCTGCAAACAGCTGTACCTGAGACAGAGACCCTGCAAACAGCTGTACCTGAGACAGAGACCCTGCAAACAGCTGCACCTGAGACAGAGACCCTGCATACAGCTGCACCTGAGACAGAGACCCTGCATACAGCTGCACATGAGACAGAGACCCTGCATGCAGCTGCACCTGAGACAGAGACCCTGCATACAGCTGCACCTGAGACAGAGACCCTGCAAACAGCTGTACCTGAGACAGAGACCCTGCAAACAGCTGTACCTGAGACAGAGACCCTGCAAACAGCTGCACCTGAGACAGAGACCCTGCATACAGCTGCACCTGAGACAGAGACCCTGCATACAGCTGCACATGAGACAGAGACCCTGCATGCAGCTGCACCTGAGACAGAGACCCTGCATACAGCTGCACCTGAGACAGAGACCCTGCAAACAGCTGTACCTGAGACAGAGACCCTGCATACAGCTGCACCTGAGACAGAGACCCTGCAAACAGCTGCACCTGAGACAGAGACCCTGCATACAGCTGCACCTGAGACAGAGACCCTGCATACAGCTGCACCTGAGACAGACCCTGCAAACAGCTGCACCTGAGACAGAGACCCTGCAAACAGCTGCACCTGAGACAGAGACCCTGCAAACAGCTGCACCTGAGACAGAGACCCTGCAAACAGCTGTACCTGAGACAGAGACCCTGCATACAGCTGCACCTGAGACAGAGACCCTGCAAACAGCTGCACCTGCGACAGAGACCCTGCAAACAGCTGCACCTGAGACAGACCCTGCAAACAGCTGCACCTGAGACAGACCCTGCATACAGCTGCACCTGAGACAGAGACCCTGCATACAGCTGCACCTGAGACAGAGACCCTGCAAACAGCTGCACCTGAGACAGAGACCCTGCAAACAGCTGCACCTGAGACACAGACCCTGCATACAGCTGCACCTGAGACAGAGACCCTGCATACAGCTGCACCTGAGACAGAGACCCTGCAAACAAATGAGATGAGCAGAAAGGTGCAGGAATTAGCAGCAGACACACAGCAAACAGCCCAGGCTGAGAGCCTGAATAATGCTGGAAATACACCTGAGACAGGACAACAAACAGCCCAGGCACAGGAAGAGGTGTCTGAGGTAGAAATGGCTGAAGCAGTGGAGAACGCTGAAGCAGTAGAGGCTTTTGAGGCGCAAGAAATGCTCCTAATAGCAGGAACTACGAAGTCAGCGTTAAGACACCAGAAGGGCTAGAAAAATTCTGGTTTCGTTACAGAGAAGTGAAGGATAATCCAGAATGGGAATTCTTTAAAGTTATCCAGGTTTCTCGTCCTGTGACCGTGGAAGTGAATATTATCTTTGATATTGAGACTGTAGCGGTAGAAGATATACGTTTTTGGCTACAAAGACAGTGCGATGTTCAGTCCGGTCCAGTGAAAAGTATGGATGCTGAAGGTTTCTGGAATGGGGGCTACAAGTTTAAAGTTAAGCTCAGGTACACACACAATGTGGCATGTCACCTCCCAAACGCCATATATATAGGAAGGGATCGCGGGCGATGTTTTTATTGGGGACAGCCTAAAAAGTGTTTTAAATGTGATTCCCCCAGGCACTTAAGCTCAGCGTGTGACAAAATCAGGCGCACTTTGTGTGGTTCTATTGGTTATCACAGCTCTGAGTGTGACAAGGACATTGTCTGCAACCTGTGCTATAAATGTGGTCATTCCTTTAAAGATTGCCCAGAAGCCGAACACAACCATTATACGCAGAATACCACAGAGTCATCAGAAAGTTTTCAACTTGCACCTGTGGAAGAGGTTTTAAAGTCTCTGGGTCTGACCTATACACTTCCAGCCCAAAGGGGGTCAGACGGAGAACACAGGAGCGATCTGAGTTTTGTACCAAACACAGAGAATTCTACTCAGGAAGGTGATGTACCCCGCAAGGATGGCGGCGAACCCTGCAAGGATGGCGGCGAGTCCCGCAAAGATGGCGGCGAGTCCCGCAAAGATGGCGGCGAACCCTGCAAAGATGGCGATAATGAATGGGAAACAAAAACAAGTAAAAACAAGACTGCCCAAACCAGCTCAGCTAGCAAGAAAACCACAGAAACTGTCCAAGAAGAGATCTCGCTGCACAATACATAGGAGGTATTGGAGGAAAAGAGTTGGGGTGAAAAGATGGATGACGCAGACCCCGATATGTCGGACAGTCAGACCTCGCAGTGGTCTGGATCTATTCAGGACATTGAGATGGCCGGACCATCAAATAAGAGAAATCTGCCATCAGAGAGCAACCCCCGGGAGAAAGAAAATGGTCAAAAAGAAAAATGGTGCAAAAAAGAAAAAAAAAAAGGTGGTGGTGACTCACTAAATGTGCAAAGTGCCCCTCTCCGCTGAAAGTGGCAACTATTAATGTGAACAGTATTAAGGGGAAAAGATACAGACGCAAGTCTTTTCTAGTCTAAAGGACATTAAGAATTAGATTTTCTTTTTGCAGGAAATTTGCCTGATTACTTTGTGTTATTTATCTATCAGTAAAGTGTATATTGTTTATCTATCAGATGTAAAGTGTATATAGCGGGGGGGGGGATCTGAGAGGTTGGAGAGAAATGTGTTTAAATCTCTTTGGAAAGGAATCTCTGTAATATAAATGTATTGTGTATGTGATTCTCTGGGTGTTATTCTGTAAGTATTGTGTGTATTTGTAACTAATTGTATTTTGTATTTAAATAAAAAAGATTCCCCTCACACACACTACTACACCATGTATACACAGCACAGGTACAGCGCGGGCAGTGCCAGCCTCCCCCTCACACACACTACTACACCCTGTATACACAGCACAGGTACAGCGCGGGCAGTGCCAGCCTCCCCCTCACACACTACTACACCATGTATACACAGCACAGGTACAGCGCGGGCAGTGCCAGCCTCCCCCTCACACACACTACTACACCATGTATACACAGCACAGGTACAGCGCGGGCAGTGCCAGCCTCCCCCTCACACACACTACTACACCCTGTATACACAGCACAGGTACAGCGCGGGCAGTGCCAGCCTCCCCCTCACACACTACTACACCATGTATACACAGCACAGGTACAGCGCGGGCAGTGCCAGCCTCCCCCTCACACACACTACTACACCATGTATACACAGCACAGGTACAGCGCGGGCAGTGCCAGCCTCCCCCTCACACACACTACTACACCATGTATACACAGCACAGGTACAGCGCGGGCAGTGCCAGCCTCCCCCTCACACACTACTACACCATGTATACACAGCACAGGTACAGCGCGGGCAGCGGCAGCCTCCCCCTCACACACTACTACACCATGTATACACAGCACAGGTACAGCGCGGGCAGTGCCAGCCTCCCCCTCACACACACTACTACACCATGTATACACAGCACAGGTACAGCGCGGGCAGTGCCAGCCTCCCCCTCACACACACTACTACACCATGTATACACAGCACAGGTACAGCGCGGGCAGTGCCAGCCTCCCCCTCACACACACTACTACACCATGTATACACAGCACAGGTACAGCGCGGGCAGTGCCAGCCTCCCCCTCACACACTACTACACCATGTATACACAGCACAGGTACAGCGCGGGCAGTGCCAGCCTCCCCCTCACACACACTACTACACCATGTATACACAGCACAGGTACAGCGCGGGCAGTGCCAGCCTCCCCCTCACACACACTACTACACCATGTATACACAGCACAGGTACAGCGCGGGCAGCGGCAGTCTCCCCCTCACACACACTACTACACCATGTATACACAGCACAGGTACAGCGCGGGCAGCGGCAGTGCCAGCCTCCCCCTCACACACACTACTACACCACGTATACACAGCACAGGTACAGCGCGGGCAGTGCCAGCCTCCCCCTCACACACACTACTACACCATGTATACACAGCACAGGTACAGCGCAGGCAGTGCCAGCCTCCCCCTCACACACACTACTACACCATGTATACACAGCACAGGTACAGCGCGGGCAGTGCCAGCCTCCCCCTCACACACACTACTACACCATGTATACACAGCACAGGTACAGCGCGGGCAGCGGCAGTGCCAGCCTCCCCCTCACACACACTACTACACCATGTATACACAGCACAGGTACAGCGCGGGCAGTGCCAGCCTCCCCCTCACACACACTACTACACCATGTATACACAGCACAGGTACAGCGCGGGCAGTGCCAGCCTCCCCCTCACACACACTACTACACCATGTATACACAGCACAGGTACAGCGCGGGCAGTGCCAGCCTCCCCCTCACACACTACTACACCATGTATACACAGCACAGGTACAGCGCGGGCAGCGGCAGCCTCCCCCTCACACACTACTACACCATGTATACACAGCACAGGTACAGCGCGGGCAGTGCCAGCCTCCCCCTCACACACACTACTACACCATGTATACACAGCACAGGTACAGCGCGGGCAGTGCCAGCCTCCCCCTCACACACACTACTACACCATGTATACACAGCACAGGTACAGCGCGGGCAGTGCCAGCCTCCCCCTCACACACACTACTACACCATGTATACACAGCACAGGTACAGCGCGGGCAGTGCCAGCCTCCCCCTCACACACTACTACACCATGTATACACAGCACAGGTACAGCGCGGGCAGTGCCAGCCTCCCCCTCACACACACTACTACACCATGTATACACAGCACAGGTACAGCGCGGGCAGTGCCAGCCTCCCCCTCACACACACTACTACACCATGTATACACAGCACAGGTACAGCGCGGGCAGTGCCAGCCTCCCCCTCACACACACTACTACACCATGTATACACAGCACAGGTACAGCGCGGGCAGCGGCAGCCTCCCCCTCACACACACTACTACACCATGTATACACAGCACAGGTACAGCGCGGGCAGTGCCAGCCTCCCCCTCACACACACTACTACACCATGTATACACAGCACAGGTACAGCGCGGGCAGTGCCAGCCTCCCCCTCACACACACTACTACACCATGTATACACAGCACAGGTACAGCGCGGGCAGCGGCAGTCTCCCCCTCACACACACTACTACACCATGTATACACAGCACAGGTACAGCGCGGGCAGCGGCAGTGCCAGCCTCCCCCTCACACACACTACTACACCACGTATACACAGCACAGGTACAGCGCGGGCAGTGCCAGCCTCCCCCTCACACACACTACTAAACCATGTATACACAGCACAGGTACAGCGCGGGCAGCGGCAGTGCCAGCCTCCCCCTCACACACACTACTACACCATGTATACACAGCACAGGTACAGCGCGGGCAGTGCCAGCCTCCCCCTCACACACACTACTACACCATGTATACACAGCACAGGTACAGCGCGGGCAGCGGCAGTGCCAGCCTCCCCCTCACACACACTACTACACCATGTATACACAGCACAGGTACAGCGCGGGCAGTGCCAGCCTCCCCCTCACACACTACTACACCATGTATACACAGCACAGGTACAGCGCGGGCAGTGCCAGCCTCCCCCTCACACACACTACTACACCATGTATACACAGCACAGGTACAGCGCGGGCAGCGGCAGTGCCAGCCTCCCCCTCACACACACTACTACACCATGTATACACAGCACAGGTACAGCGCGGGCAGCGGCAGTGCCAGCCTCCCCCTCACACACACTAATACACCATGTATACACAGCACAGGTACAGCGCGGGCAGCGGCAGTGCCAGCCTCCCCCTCACACACACTACTACACCATGTATACACAGCACAGGTACAGCGCGGGCAGTGCCAGCCTCCCCCTCACACACACTACTACACCATGTATACACAGCACAGGTACAGCGCGGGCAGTGCCAGCCTCCCCCCCACACACACTACTACACCATGTATACACAGCACAGGTACAGCGCGGGCAGCGGCAGCCTCCCCCTCACACACACAGCTACACCATGTATACACAGCACAGGTACAGCGCAGGCAGTGCCAGCCTCCCCCTCACACACACTACTACACCATGTATACACAGCACAGGTACAGCGCGGGCAGCGCCAGCCTCCCCCTCACACACACTACTACACCATGTATACACAGCACAGGTACAGCGCGGGCAGTGCCAGCCTCCCCCTCACACACACTACTACACCATGTATACACAGCACAGGTACAGCGCGGGCAGTGCCAGCCTCCCCCTCACACACACTACTACACCATGTATACACAACACAGGTACAGCGCGGGCAGCGGCAGTGCCAGCCTCCCCCTCACACACACTACTACACCATGTATACACAGCACAGGTACAGCGCGGGCAGCGGCAGCCTCACACACACACTACTACACCATGTATACACAGCACAGGTACAGTGCGGGCAGTGCCAGCCTCCCCCTCACACACACTACTACACCCTGTATACACAGCACAGGTACAGCGCGGGCAGTGCCAGCCTCCCCCTCACACACACTACTACACCATGTACACACAGCACAGGTACAGCGCGGGCAGCGGCAGCGCCAGCCTCCCCCCCACACACACTACTACACCATGTATACACAGCACAGGTACAGCGCGGGCAGCAGCAGCCTCCCCCTCACACACACTACTACACCATGTATACACAGCACAGGTACAGCGCGGGCAGTGCCAGCCTCCCCCTCACACACACTACTACACCATGTATACACAGCACAGGTACAGCGCGGGCAGCGGCAGCCTCCCCCTCACACACACTACTACACCATGTATACACAGCACAGGTACAGCGCGGGCAGCGGCAGCCTGCCCCTCACACACTACTACACCATGTATACACAGCACAGGTACAGTGCGGGCAGCGGCAGTGTCAGCCTCCCCCTCACACACACACTACTACACCATGTATACACAGCACAGGTACAGCGCGGGCAGTGCCAGCCTCCCCCTCACACACACTACTACACCCTGTATACACAGCACAGGTACAGCGCGGGCAGTGCCAGCCTCCCCCTCACACACACTACTACACCATGTACACACAGCACAGGTACAGCGCGGGCAGCGGCAGCGCCAGCCTCCCCCCCACACACACTACTACACCATGTATACACAGCACAGGTACAGCGCGGGCAGCAGCAGCCTCCCCCTCACACACACTACTACACCATGTATACACAGCACAGGTACAGCGCGGGCAGTGCCAGCCTCCCCCTCACACACACTACTACACCATGTATACACAGCACAGGTACAGCGCGGGCAGCGGCAGTGCCAGCCTCCCCCTCACACACACTACTACACCATGTATACACAGCACAGGTACAGCGCGGGCAGCGGTAGTGCCAGCCTCCCCCTCACACACACTAATACACCATGTATACACAGCACAGGTACAGCGCGGGCAGCGGCAGTGCCAGCCTCCCCCTCACACACACTACTACACCATGTATACACAGCACAGGTACAGCGCGGGCAGTGCCAGCCTCCCCCTCACACACACTACTACACCATGTATACACAGCACAGGTACAGCGCGGGCAGTGCCAGCCTCCCCCTCACACACACTACTACACCATGTATACACAGCACAGGTACAGCGCGGGCAGTGCCAGCCTCCCCCTCACACACACTACTACACCATGTATACACAGCACAGGTACAGCGCGGGCAGTGCCAGCCTCCCCCTCACACACACTACTACACCATGTATACACAGCACAGGTACAGCGCGGGCAGTGCCAGCCTCCCCCTCACACACACTACTACACCATGTATATACAGCACAGGTACAGCGCGGGCAGTGCCAGCCTCCCCCTCACACACACTACTACACCATGTATACACAGCACAGGTACAGCGCGGGCAGTGCCAGCCTCCCCCACACACACACTACTACACCATGTATACACAGCACAGGTACAGCGCGGGCAGTGCCAGCCTCCCCCTCACACACACTACTACACCATGTATACACAGCACAGGTACAGTGCCAGCCTCCCCCTCACACACACTACTACACCATGTATACACAGCACAGGTACAGCGCGGGCAGCAGCAGTGCCAGCCTCCCTCTCACACACACTACTACACCATGTATACACAGCACAGGTACAGCGCGGGCAGTGCCAGCCTCCCCCTCACACACACTACTACACCATGTATACACAGCACAGGTACAGCGCGGGCAGTGCCAGCCTCCCCCTCACACACACTACTACACCATGTATACACAGCACAGGTACAGCGCGGGCAGTGCCAGCCTCCCCCTCACACACAATACTACACCATGTATACACAGCACAGGTACAGCGCGGGCAGTGCCAGCCTCCCCCTCACACACACTATTACACCATGTATACACAGCACAGGTACAGCGCGGGCAGTGCCAGCCTCCCCCTCACACACACTACTACACCATGTATACACAGCACAGGTACAGCGCGGGCAGTGCCAGCCTCCCCCTCACACACACTACTACACCATGTATACACAGCACAGGTACAGCGCGGGCAGTGCCAGCCTCCCCCTCACACACACTACTACACCATGTATACACAGCACAGGTACAGCGCGGGCAGTGCCAGCCTCCCCCTCACACACACTACTACACCATGTATACACAGCACAGGTACAGCGCGGGCAGTGCCAGCCTCCCCCTCACACACACTACTACACCATGTATACACAGCACAGGTACAGCGCGGGCAGTGCCAGCCTCCCCCTCACACACAGGAAGGGGAGGAGCTGTGAGCCAAGATGGCGGCAGACCCTGGAGGAGGGAGAGGAGTTGGAACCAGGTCTCAAGCTAATCTGAATGCGGATAAGAAAGTTTCCCTGGAAGCTAAAGTGCAGAAATGTTTGCAAAAGAAAGAGTCAGAAAATATGGAAAAAGAGATGAATGAAAATGTTGGGCAGAAAGAATCTGAAATGGAGAATACTGAAAGTCCGGCTCAGAACCAGACGGGTAAGAGAACTGCGGCTAAAACCAGCTCAAGGTCTAATGAAGCCAAGAGTAAAAGGCAGGCAGAGCATGAGAAAAGGAGACTTGGGGTCACAGAAATTGTTATCCCACAAATTGGCAAGGACATACACACTAATGCACATGCAACTACAGCTACACCTGAGACAGAGACCCCGCAAGCAGCTGCACCTGATGCAGTGACCCCGCAAACAACTGTACCTGACACAGTGACCCCGCAAACAACTGTACCTGACGCAGTGACCCTGCATACAGCTGCACCGGAGATAGAGAAACTGCATACAACTCTACCTGATACAGAGAGACTACAAGCAGCTGATGGTTGCAGACAGGTGCAGGAATTAGCAGCCACACCCAAGGCAGACACACAGCAAACAGCCCAGGCAGAGAGCCTGAATGATGCTGGCAATACACCTGAGACAGAGCAGCAAACAGCCCAGGCACAGGAAGAAGTGTCTGAAATAGAAATGGCTGAAGCAGTGGAGAACGCTGAAGCAGTAGAGGCTTTTGAGGCGCCAGAAATGGAGATTCCTAAAGTGGGAGAGAAATCCATACAGCCTGCAGCAGCATCAAAGCCCTTAGCAGAAACAGGAGCGGCAAAAGCAAAGTCCTTAGCTGAAGCAGGAACGGCAGCAAAACCAACAGGAGCGGCTGAGCCAGCTCCCCCACAGCAGTCAGCATGGAGTACAAGACGCCCAGGTACATCTTATTTGTCATTTGATGATGCCAGAAAGCGCAGGAACGTTGTCAGACTACATTATTGGGGGGATATGGTTCCTATACCGGACAGATTTGTTGTAGGAAAAGACTTGATCAAAGTTTCTCTTGGCTTCCAACCCAGTGAGGTTTATGCTTTGTTACATGCTCCTAGTAGCAGAAACTACGAAGTGAGCTTTAAGACACCAGAAGGGCTAGAAAAATTCTGGTTTCGTTATAGAGAAGTGAAGGATAATCCAGAATGGGAATTCTTTAAAGTTATCCAGGTTTCTCGCTCTGTGACCGTGGAAGTGAATATTATCTTTGATATTGAGACTGTAGCGGTAGAAGATATATGTTTTTGGCTGCAAAGACAGTGCGATATTCAGTCTGGTCCAGTGAAAATTATGGATGCGGAAGGTTTCTGGAATGGGGGCTACAAGTTTAAAGTTAAACTTAGATACACACACAATGTGGCATGTCACCTCCCAAACGCCATATATATTGGAAGAGATCGCGGGCGATGTTTTTATTGGGGACAGCCTCAAAAATGTTTTAAATGTGATTCCCCCAGGCACTTAAGCTCAGCATGTGACAAAATCAGGTGCACTTTATGTGGTTCTATTGGTCATCACAGCTCTGAGTGTGACAAGGACATAGTCTGCAACCTGTGCTACAAATGTGGTCATTCCTTTAAAGATTGCCCAGAAGCCGAACACAACCATTATGGGCAGAATGAAATGTCTAGAGTACAGAATACAGCATCTCCTAGTGATAAAGAGAATACCACAGAGTCATCAGAAAGTCTTCAACTTACACCTGTAGAAGAGGTTTTAAAGTCTCTGGGTCTGACATATACACTTCCAGCCCAAAGGGGGTCAGACGGAGAACACAGGAGCGATCTGAGCAAAGATGGCGTCGAGTCCCGCAAAGATGGCGGCGAACCCCACAAAGATGGCGGCGAACCCTGCAAAGATGGCGGCGAACCCTGCAAAGATGGCGACGAACCCTGCAAAGATGGCGACGAACCCTGCAAAGATGGCGGCAAACCTCGCAAAGATGGCGATAATGAATGGGAAACAATAACAAGTAAAAACAAGGCTGCCCAAACCAGCTCAGCTGGAAAGAAAACTACAGAAACTGTCCAAGAAGAGATCTTGCTGCATAATACATATGAGGTATTGGAGGAAAAGAGTTGGGGTGAAAAGATGGATGACGCAGACCCCGATATGTCGGACAGTCAGACCTCGCAGCGGTCTGGATCTATTCAGGACATTGAGATGGCCGGACCATCGAATAAGAGAAATCTGCCATCAGAGAGTAGCCCCGGGAAAAAGAAAATGGTCAAAAAGAAAAATGGTGCAAAAAAGAAAAAAAAAGGGTGGTGGTGATTCACTAAATGTGCCAAAGTGCCCCTCTCTGCTGAAGGCGGCAACTAATTAATGTGAATAGTATTAAGGGGAAAAGATACAGACTCAAGTCTTTTCTAGTCTAAAGGACATTAAGAATTAGATTTTCTTTTTGCAGGAAACTTGCTTGATTACTTTGTGTTATTTATCTATCAGTAAAGTGTATATTGTTTATCTATCAGATGTAAAGTGTATATAGCAGGGGGAATCTGAGAGGTTGGAGAGATGCATTTAGATATCTTTGAAAAGGGAATCTCTGTAAGTTAAATGTATTGTTTATGTCATTTTCTGGATGCTATTCTGTAAGTATTGTGTGTATTTGTAAATATTTGTATTTTGTATTTAAAATAAAAAAGATTCCCCTCACACACTACTACACCATGTATACACAGCACAGGTACAGCGCGGGCAGTGCCAGCCTCCCCCTCACACACACTACTACACCATGTATACACAGCACAGGTACAGCGTGGGCAGTGCCAGCCTCCCCCTCACACACACTACTACACCATGTATACACAGCACAGGTACAGCGCGGGCAGTGCCAGCCTCCCACTCACACCCACACTACTACACCATGTATACACAGCACAGGTACAGCGCGGGCAGCGCCAGCCCCCCCCTCACACACACTACTACACCATGTATACACAGCACAGGTACAGCGCGGGCAGTGCCAGCCTCCCCCTCACACACACTACTACACCATGTATACACAGCACAGGTACAGCGCGGGCAGTGCCAGCCTCCCCCTCACACACACTACTACACCATGTATACACAGCACAGGTACAGCGCGGGCAGTGCCAGCCTCCCCCTCACACACACTACTGCATGTATACACTGCATGTATATATACTGCATGTATACACAGCACAGGGACAGCGCGGGCAGCGGCAGTGCCAGCCTCCCCCTCACACACACTACTACACCATGTATACACAGCACAGGTACAGCGCGGGCAGTGCCAGCCTCCCCCTCACACACACACACTACTACACCATGTATACACAGCACAGGTACAGCGTGGGCAGTGCCAGCCTCCCCCTCACACACACTACTACACCATGTATACACAGCACAGGTACAGCGCGGGCAGTGCCAGCCTCCCCCTCACACACACTACTACACCATGTATACACAGCACAGGTACAGCGCGGGCAGTGCCAGCCTCCCCCTCACACACACTACTACACCATGTATACACAGCACAGGTACAGCGCGGGCAGTGCCAGCCTCCCCCTCACACACACTACTACACCATGTACACACAGCACAGGTACAGCGCGGGCAGCGGCAGCGCCAGCCTCCCCCCCACACACACTACTACACCATGTATACACAGCACAGGTACAGCGCGGGCAGCGGCAGCCTCCCCCTCACACACACTACTACACCATGTATACACAGCACAGGTACAGCGCGGGCAGTGCCAGCCTCCCCCTCACACACACTACTACACCATGTATACACAGCACAGGTACAGCGCGGGCAGTGCCAGCCTCCCCCTCACACACACTACTACACCATGTATACACAGCACAGGTACAGCGCGGGCAGTGCCAGCCTCCCCCTCACACACACTACTACACCATGTATACACAGCACAGGTACAGCGCAGGCAGTGCCAGCCTCCCCCTCACACACACTACTACACCATGTATACACAGCACAGGTACAGCGCGGGCAGCGCCAGCCTCCCCCTCACACACACTACTACACCATATATACACAGCACAGGTACAGCGCGGGCAGTGCCAGCCTCCCCCTCACACACACTACTACACCATGTATACACAGCACAGGTACAGCGCGGGCAGTGCCAGCCTCCCCCTCACACACACTACTACACCATGTATACACAACACAGGTACAGCGCGGGCAGCGGCAGTGCCAGCCTCCCCCTCACACACACACTACTACACCATGTATACACAGCACAGGTACAGTGCGGGCAGTGCCAGCCTCCCCCTCACACACACTACTACACCATGTATACAAAGCACAGGTACAGCGCGGGCAGTGCCAGCCTCCACCTCACACACACTACTACACCATGTATACACAGCACAGGTACAGCGCGGGCAGTGCCAGCCTCTCCCTCACACATACTACTACACCATGTATACACAGCACAGGTACAGCGCGGGCAGTGCCAACCTCCCCCTCACACACACACTACTACACCATGTATACACAGCACAGGTACAGCGCGGGCAGTGCCAGCCTCCCCCTCACACACACTACTACACCATGTATACACAGCACAGGTACAGCGCGGGCAGCGGCAGCCTCCCCCTCACACACACTACTACACCATGTATACACAGCACAGGTACAGCGCGGGCAGTGCCAGCCTCCCCCTCACACACACTACTACACCATGTATACACAGCACAGGTACAGCGCGGGCAGTGCCAGCCTCCCCCTCACACACACTACTACACCCTGTATACACAGCACAGGTACAGCGCGGGCAGTGCCAGCCTCCCCCTCACACACACTACTACACCATGTATACACAGCACAGGTACAGCGCGGGCAGCGCCAGCCTCCCCCTCACACACACTACTACACCATGTATACACAGCACAGGTACAGCACGGGCAGTGCCAGTCACCCCCTCACACACACTACTACACCATGTATACACAGCACAGGTACAGCGCGGGTAGCGGCAGCGCCAGCCTCCCCCTCACACACACTACTACACCATGCATACACAGCACAGGTACAGCGCGGGCAGTGCCAGCCTCCCCCTCACACACACTACTACACCATGTATACACAGCACAGGTACAGCACGGGCAGTGCCAGTCACCCCCTCACACACACTACTACACCATGTATACACAGCACAGGTACAGCGCGGGCAGCGGCAGCGCCAGCCTCCCCCTCACACACACTACTACACCATGTATACACAGCACAGGTACAGCGCGGGCAGTGCCAGCCTCCCCCTCACACACACTACTACACCATGTATACACAGCACAGGTACAGCACGGGCAGTGCCAGTCACCCCCTCACACACACTACTACACCATGTATACACAGCACAGGTACAGCGCGGGCAGCGGCAGCGCCAGCCTCCCCCTCACACACACTACTACACCATGTATACACAGCACAGGTACAGCGCGGGCAGTGCCAGCCTCCCCCTCACACACACTACTACACCATGTATACACAGCACAGGTACAGCGCGGGCAGTGCCAGCCTCCCCCTCACACACACTACTACACCATGTATACACAGCACAGGTACAGCGCGGGCAGTGCCAGCCTCCCCCTCACACACACACTACACCATGTATACACAGCACAGGTACAGCGCGGGCAGTGCCAGCATCCCCCTCACACACACTACTACACCATGTATACACAACACAGGTACAGCGCGGGCAGCGGCAGTGCCAGCCTCCCCCTCACACACACTACTACACCATGTATACACAGCACAGGTACAGCGCGGGCAGTGCCAGCCTCCCCTCACACACACTACTACACCATGTATACACAGCACAGGTACAGCGCGGGCAGTGCCAGCCTCCCCCTCACACACACTACTACACCATGTATACACAGCACAGGTACAGCGCGGGCAGCGGCAGCGCCAGCCTCCCCCTCACACACACTACTACACCATGCATACACAGCACAGGTACAGCGCGGGCAGCGGCAGCCTCCCCCTCACACACACTACTATACCATGTATACACAGCACAGGTACAGCGCGGGCAGTGCCAGCCTCCCCCTCACACACACTACTACACCATGTATACACAGCACAGGTACAGCGCGGGCAGCGCCAGCCTCCCCCTCACACACACTACTACACCATGTATACACAGCACAGGTACAGCGCGGGCAGTGCCAGCCTCCCCCTCACACACACTACTACACCATGTATACACAGCACAGGTACAGCGCGGGCAGTGCCAGCCTCCCCCTCACACACACTACTACACCATGTATACACAGCACAGGTACAGCGCGGGCAGTGCCAGCCTCCCCCTCACACACACTACTACACCATGTATACACAGCACAGGTACAGCGCAGGCAGTGCCAGCCCCCCCCTCACACACACTACTACACCATGTATACACAACACAGGTACAGCGCGGGCAGCGGCAGTGCCAGCCTCCCCCTCACACACACTACTACACCATGTATACACAGCACAGGTACAGCGCGGGCAGTGCCAGCCTCCCCCTCACACACACACTACACCATGTATACACAGCACAGGTACAGCGCGGGCAGTGCCAGCCTCCCCCTCACACACACTACTACACCATGTATACACAGCACAGGTACAGCGCGGGCAGTGCCAGCCTCCCCCTCACACACACTACTACACCATGTATACACAGCACAGGTACAGCGCGGGCAGCGCCAGCCTCCCCCTCACACACACTACTACACCATGTATACACAGCACAGGTACAGCGCGGGCAGTGCCAGCCTCCCCCTCACACACACTACTACACCATGTATACACAGCACAGGTACAGCGCGGGCAGTGCCAGCCTCCCCCTCTCACACACTACTACACCATGTATACACAGCACAGGTACAGCGCGGGCAGCGGCAGTGCGAGCCTCCCCCTCACACACACTACTACACCATGTATACACAGCACAGGTACAGCGCGGGCAGTGCCAGCCTCCCCCTCACACACACTACTACACCATGTATACACAGCACAGGTACAGCGCGGGCAGTGCCAGCCTCCCCCTCACACACACTACTACACCATGTATACACAGCACAGGTACAGCGCGGGCAGTGCCAGCCTCCCCCTCACACACAATACTACACCATGTATACACAGCACAGGTACAGCGCGGGCAGTGCCAGCCTCCCCCTCACACACACTTCTACACCATGTATACACAGCATAGGTACAGCGCGGGCAGCGGCAGTGCCAGCCTCCCCCTCACACACACTACTACACCATGTATACACAGCACAGGTACAGCGCGGGCAGTGCCAGCCTCCCCCTCACACACACTACTTCACCATGTATACACAGCACAGGTACAGCGCGGGCAGTGCCAGCCTCCCCCTCACACACACTACTACACCATGTATACACAGCACAGGTACAGCGCGGGCAGCGCCAGCCTCCCCCTCACACACACTACTACACCATGTATACACAGCACAGGTACAGCGCGGGCAGCGCCAGCCTCCCCCTCACACACACACTACTACACCATGTATACACAGCACAGGTACAGCGCGGGCAGCGGCAGTGCCAGCCCCCCCCTCACACACACTACTACACCATGTATACACAGCACAGGTACAGCGCGGGCAGCGGCAGCCTCCCCCTCACACACACTACTACACCATGTATACACAGCACAGGTACAGCGCGGGCAGTGCCAGCCTCCCCCTCACACACACTACTACACCATGTATACACAGCACAGGTACAGCGCGGGCAGTGCCAGCCTCCCCCTCACACACACTACTACACCATGTATACACAGCACAGGTACAGCGCGGGCAGTGCCAGCCTCCCCCTCACACACACTACTACACCATGTATACACAGCACAGGTACAGCGCGGGCAGCGCCAGCCTCCCCCTCACACACACTACTACACCATGTATACACAGCACAGGTACAGCGCGGGCAGTGCCAGCCTCCCCCTCACACACACTACTACACCATGTATACACAGCACAGGTACAGCGCGGGCAGTGCCAGCCTCCCCCTCTCACACACTACTACACCATGTATACACAGCACAGGTACAGCGCGGGCAGCGGCAGTGCGAGCCTCCCCCTCACACACACTACTACACCATGTATACACAGCACAGGTACAGCGCGGGCAGTGCCAGCCTCCCCCTCACACACACTACTACACCATGTATACACAGCACAGGTACAGTGCGGGCAGTGCCAGCCTCCCCCTCACACACACTACTACACCATGTATACACAGCACAGGTACAGCGCGGGCAGTGCCAGCCTCCCCCTCACACACACACTACTACATCATGTATACACAGCACAGGTACAGCGCGGGCAGTGCCAGCCTCCCCCTCACACACACTACTACACCATGTATACACAGCACAGGTACAGCGCGGGCAGTGCCAGCCTCCCCCTCACACACACTACTACACCATGTATACACAGCACAGGTACAGCGCGGGCAGTGCCAGCCTCCCCCTCACACACACTACTACACCATGTATACACAGCACAGGTACAGCGCGGGCAGTGCCAGCCTCCCCCTCACACACACTACTACACCATGTATACACAGCACAGGTACAGCGCGGGCAGTGCCAGCCTCCCCCTCACACACACTACTACACCATGTATACACAGCACAGGTACAGCGCGGGCAGTGCCAGCCTCCCCCTCACACACACTACTACACCATGTATACACAGCACAGGTACAGCGCGGGCAGTGCCAGCCTCCCCCTCACACACACTACTACACCATGTATACACAGCACAGGTACAGCGCGGGCAGTGCCAGCCTCCCCCTCACACACACTACTACACCATGTATACACAGCACAGGTACAGCGCGGGCAGCGGCAGTGCCAGCCTCCCCCTCACACACACTACTACATCATGTATACACAGCACAGGTACAGCGCGGGCAGTGCCAGCCTCTCCCTGACACACACTACTACACCATGTATATACAGCACAGGTACAGCGCGGACAGTGCCAGCCTCCCCCTCACACACACAACTACACCATGTATACACAGCACAGGTACAGCGCGGGCAGTGCCAGCCTCCCCCTCACACACACTACTACACCATGTATACACAGCACAGGTACAGCGCGGGCAGTGCCAGCCTCCCCCTCACACACACTACTACACCATGTATACACAGCACAGGTACAGCGCGGGCAGTGCCAGCCTCCCCCTCACACACACTACTACACCATGTATACACAGCACAGGTACAGCGCGGGCAGTGCCAGCCTCCCCCTCACACACACTAATACACCATGTATACACAGCACAGGTACAGCGCGGGCAGTGCCAGCCTCCCCCTCACACACACTACTACACCATGTATACACAGCACAGGTACAGCGCGGGCAGTGCCAGCCTCCCCCTCACACACACTAATACACCATGTATACACAGCACAGGTACAGCGCGGGCAGTGCCAGCCTCCCCCTCACACACACTACTACACCATGTATACACAGCACAGGTACAGCGCGGGCAGCGCCAGCCTCCCCCTCACACACACTACTACACCATGTATACACAGCACAGGTACAGCGCGGGCAGTGCCAGCCTCCCCCTCACACACACTAATACACCATGTATACACAGCACAGGTACAGCGCGGGCAGTGCCAGCCTCCCCCTCACACACACACACTACTACACCATGTATACACAGCACAGGTACAGCGCGGGCAGTGCCAGCCTCCCCCTCACACACACTACTACACCATGTATACACAGCACAGGTACAGCGCGGGCAGTGCCAGCCTCCCCCTCACACACACTACTACACCATGTATACACAGCACAGGTACAGCGCAGGCAGTGCCAGCCTCCCCCTCACACACACTACTACACCATGTATACACAGCACAGGTACAGCGCGGGCAGTGCCAGCCTCCCCCTCACACACACTACTACACCATGTATACACAGCACAGGTACAGCGCGGGCAGCGGCAGTGCCAGCCTCCCCCTCACACACACTACTACACCATGTATACACAGCACAGGTACAGCGCGGGCAGCGGCAGCCTCCCCCTCACACACACTACTACACCATGAATACACAGCACAGGTACAGCGCGGGCAGCGGCAGTGCCAGCCTCCCCCTCACACACACTACTACACCATGTATACACAGCACAGGTACAGCGCGGGCAGTGCCAGCCTCCCCCTCACACACACTACTACACCATGTATACACAGCACAGGTACAGCGCGGGCAGTGCCAGCCTCCCCCTCACACACACTACTACACCATGTATACACAGCACAGGTACAGCGCGGGCAGTGCCAGCCTCCCCCTCACACACACTACTACACCATGTATACACAGCACAGGTACAGCGCGGGCAGCGGCAGCCTCCCCCTCACACACACTACTACACCATGTATACACAGCACAGGTACAGCGCGGGCAGCGGCAGCCTCCCCCTCACACACACTACTACACCATGTATACACAGCACAGGTACAGCGCGGGCAGTGCCAGCCTCCCCCTCACACACACTACTACACCATGTATACACAGCACAGGTACAGCGCGGGCAGTGCCAGCCTCCCCCTCACACACACTACTACACCATGTATACACAGCACAGGTACAGCGCGGGCAGTGCCAGCCTCCCCCTCACACACACTACTACACCATGTATACACAGCACAGGTACAGCGCGGGCAGCAGCAGCCTCCCCCTCACACACACTACTACACCATGTATACACAGCACAGGTACAGCGCGGGCAGTGCCAGCCTCCCCCTCACACACACTACTACACCATGTATACACAGCACAGGTACAGCGCGGGCAGCGGCAGCCTCCCCCTCACACACACTACTACACCATGTATACACAGCACAGGTACAGCGCGGGCAGTGCCAGCCTCCCCCTCACACACACTTCTACACCATGTATACACAGCACAGGTACAGCGCGGGCAGTGCCAGCCTCCCCCTCACACACACTACTACACCATGTATACACAGCACAGGTACAGCACGGGCAGTGCCAGCCTCCCCCTCACACACACTACTACACCATGTATACACAGCACAGGTACAGCGCGGGCAGTGCCAGCCTCCCCCTCACACACACAGCTACACCATGTATACACAGCACAGGTACAGTGCGGGCAGCGGCAGCCTCCCCCTCACACACACTACTACACCATGTATACACAGCACAGGTACAGCGCGGGCAGCGGCAGCCTCCCCCTCACACACACTACTACACCATGTATACACAGCACAGGTACAGCGCGGGCAGTGCCAGCCTCCCCCTCACACACACTACTACACCATGTATACACAGCACAGGTACAGCACGGGCAGTGCCAGCCTCCCCCTCACACACACTACTATACCATGTATACACAGCACAGGTACAGCGCGGGCAGTGCCAGCCTCCCCCTCACACACACTACTACACCATGTATACACAGCACAGGTACAGCGCGGGCAGTGCCAGCCTCCCCCTCACACACACTACTACACCATGTATACACAGCACAGGTACAGCGCGGGCAGCGGCAGTGCCAGCCTCCCACTCACACACACTACTACACCATGTATACACAGCACAGGTACAGCGCGGGCAGTGCCAGCCTCCCCCTCACACACACTACTACACCATGTATACACAGCACAGGTACAGCGCGGGCAGTGCCAGCCTCCCCCTCACACACCGTGACATGTACATGAAATGGTCCCTGTTGTGCGAGGGTTAATAACCCCCCCCCCCCTCCTGTAATTAGCCACCTGGTTGGGGGGGGGGAGAGTTTATAGACAGCAACTAATGTGTTTATATACAGAAGAGAGACAATGTTTGGGAGGAGAGGGAGAAATGAGAAGAAAAAAAAGAGGGGGGAGAGGGGGGAAAGAGAGAGAGGGGGGGGAGGAGGAGGGGAGAGAGGGAGGGGAGAGGGGGGAGAGAGAGAGGGGAGAGAGAGAGGGAGGGGAGGAGGGAGGGGAGGGGAGGGAGGGGAGGGGAGGGGAGGGAGGGGAGGGGAGAGAGGGGAGAGGGAGGGGAGAGGGAGGGAAGGGAGGGGGGAGGGGAGAGGGGAGGGAGGGGAGGGAGGGGAGGGAGGAGAGAGCGAGCGAGGAGGGAAGGAGGGAGACGAGAGAGAGGATGAAAAGAGAGGGACAGAGTGAGGAGGGGAGGGAAGGGGGGAGAGGGAGGAGGGAAAGGGAGAGAGACAGAGGGAGGAGGGGAGGGAAGGGGAGAGACAGAGGGAGGAGGGGAGGGAAGGGGAGAGACAGAGGGAGGAGGGAAGGGGAGAGAGAGAGAGAGAATGGAAAGAGAGAGTGAGGGGGAGGGACAGAGAGTGAGTGAGGGGGGAGGGAGAGGGACAGAGAGTGAGTGAGGGGGAGGGACAGAGAGTGAGGGGGAGAGGGGGAGAGAGTGAGGGGGAGAGGGACAGAGAGTGGGGGGAGGGAGAGAGAGGACTTTAGAAGAGGGAGAAAGTAGAGAGAGGGGAGAAACAATAGAGCAGAAAGTGAAAGGAGGGGAGAGGGAGAGACAGAGCCCGGAGATGAAAGAGAAGGAGAGGGTGGGGGAGGAAGGGAAAGGGGGGGGGGGGGGGGAAGGGAAAGGGGGGGGGGGAGGAGGGAAAGGGGGGGGGGGGAGAGAGGAAGGGAGGGGGAGAGAGGAAGGGAAGGGGGGGAGGACAGGACACCATTGTATTTAAACAATCCTGTAATGTGAGGGAGTTTCTGGTGTTATAAATAGCTGTATATAGAGGGGGGGGGGGGAGAATATATATAGAGGGGGAGAATATATATAGAGGGGGGAATATATATAGAGGGGGGGGGAGAATATATATAGAGGGGGGGGAGAAAATATATAGAGGGGGGGGAGAATATATATAGAGGGGGGGGAATATATATAGGGGGGGGGGAGAATATATATAGAGGGGGGGGAATATAAATAGAGGGGGGGGAGAATATATATAGAGGGGGGGAGAATATATATAGAGGGGGGGGAATATATATAGAGGGGGGGAGAATATATATAGAGGGGGGGGAATATATATAGAGGGGGGGGAGAATATATATAGAGGGGGGGGAGAATATATATAGAGGGGGGGAGAATATATATAGAGGGGGGGGGGAGAATATATATATAGAGGGGGGGGAGAATATATATAGAGGGGGGGGAGAATATATATATAGAGGGGGGGAGAATATATATATAGAGGGGGGGAGAATATATATAGAGGGGGGGAGAATATATATAGAGGGGGGGGAGAATATATATAGAGGGGGGGGAGAATATATATAGAGGGGGGGGAGAATATATATAGAGGGGGGGAAATATATATAGAGGGGGGGGAGAATTATATATAGAGGGGGGGGAGAATATATATAGAGGGGGGGGAATATATATAGAGGGGGGGGAGAATATATATAGAGGGGGGGGGAATATATATAGAGGGGGGAGAATATATATAGAGGGGGGGGGGCTTGGCTGCAGAGCTGACATTCACACTGCGCTTCTTTCCAAGCAACAAGGTGTTATAAAAGGGAGAGGGGGGAGGGGGAGATAGGAAGGGGGGAGAGGGAGGAGAGGTGGGGAGACAGTGGGGGAGGGAGGGAGAGGAAAGGGGGGAAAGAGGAGAGGGTGGAGAGAAGCGATAGAAGGGGGAGAGAGAACGAGACGGGGAGGGAGGAGAGGGGAGGAGAGGGGGGAAAGAGGAGAGAGGGGAGGAGAGGGGGGAAAGAGGAGAGGGGGGAAAGAGGAGAGGGGGGAAGAGGAGAGGAGGGAGAGGGGGGATAGAGCAGAGGAGAGGGGGAGAGGATATAGCAGTGGAGAGGAGGAGAGAGGAGGGGGGAGAGAGGAGGGGGGAGGAGGATAGGAGAGGGGGAGGGGGAGAGAAGGGATAGAAGGGGGAAAAAAAGATTAGGGGGGAAAGGAAGAGGAGGGAAGTGCTTTAAGTGCATGTCATAAGGAGAGAAACCACTAGACAACTTTATAACAATAAATCGGGAGAGAGAAGCAAGAGGGGGGGAGAGAAGCAAGAGGGGGGGGAGAGAAGCAAGAGGGGGGGGAGAGAAGCAAGAGGGGGGGGACAGAAGCAAGAGGGGGGGAGAGAAGCAAGAGGGGGAGAGAGAGAGAGGCAAGAGGGGGGGAGAGAAGCAAGAGGGGGGGGGAGAGAAGCAAGAGGGGGGGGGGAGAGAAGCAAGAGGGGGGAGATAGAGAAGCAAGAGGGGCAGAGAGAGAAGCAAGAGGGGGAGAGAGAGAAGCAAGAGGGGGAGAGAGAGAAGCAAGAGGGGGGGAGAGAAGCAAGAGGGGGGAGAGAGAAGCAAGAGGGGGAGAGAGAAGCAAGAGGGGGAGAGAGAGAAGCAAGAGGGGGGGGAGAGGCAGGGGAGAGAGAGGCGCGGAGGGGAGAGAGAGAGGCAGGGGGAGAGAGAGGCAGGGGGGGGAGAGAGAGGCAGGGGGGGGAGAGAGAGGCAGGGGGGAGAGAGGTGCGGAGGGAGGGGAGAGATGCAGGGGGGGAGAGGCGGGGGGAGAGAGAGGCACGGGGGGGAGAGGGGAGAGAAGCAAGAGGGGGAGAGAGAGAAGCAAGAGGGGGGGGGAGAGAAGCAAGAGGGGGAGAGAGAGAAGCAAGAGGGGGGGAGAGAAGCAAGAGGGGGGGAGAGAAGCAAGAGGGGGAGAGAGAGAAGCAAGAGGGGGAGAGAGAGAAGCAAGAGGGGGGGGGAGAGAAGCAAGAGGGGGGGAGAGAAGCAAGAGGGGGGGGGAGAGAAGCAAGAGGGGGAGAGAGAGAAGCAAGAGGGGGAGAGAGGCGCGGAGGGGAGAGAGGCAGGGGGAGAGAGGTGCGGGGGGGAGAGGGGAGGGGAGAGAGATAGGCAGGGGGGGATAGAGGTGGGGGGAGAGAGAGAGGCGCAGGGGGGGAGAGGGGAGAGAAAGAAGCAAGAGGGGGAGAGAGAGAAGCAAGAGGGGGAGAGAGGCGCGGAGGGGGGAGAGAGAGGCAGGGGGAGAGAGAGAGGCAGGGGGGAGAGAGGTGCGGGGGGGGAGAGGGGAGGGGAGAGAGATAGGCAGGGGGGGATAGAGGTGGGGGGAGAGAGAGAGGCGCAGGGGGGGAGAGGGGAGAGAAAGAAGCAAGAGGGGGAGAGAGAGAAGCAAGAGGGGGGAGAGAGGCAGGGGAGAGAGGCGCGGAGGGGGGAGAGAGAGGCAGGGGGGAGAGGTGCGGGGGGGAGAGGGGAGGGGAGAGAGAGAGGCGGGGGGAGAGAGGCGCGGGGGAGGGGGGAGAGGGGAGAGAGAGAAGCAAGAGGGGGAGAGAGAGAAGCAAGAGGGGGGGGGAGTGAGGCAGGGGAGAGTGAGGCTGGGGGGAGAGAGGCGCGGAGGGGAGAGAGAGAGGCAGGGGGGAGAGGGGAGAGAGAGAGGCAGGGGGGAGAGGGGAGAGAGAGAGGCAGGGGGGGAGAGGGGAGAGAGAGGCAGGGGGGGAGAGAGGTGCGGGGGGAGAGGGGAGGGGAGAGAGAGAGGCAGGGGGGAGAAAGGCGGGGGGAGAGAGGCGGGGGGGAGAGAGACGCGGGGGGGAGAGGGGAGAGAGAAGCAAGAGGGGGAGAGAGAGAAGCAAGAGGGGGAGAGAGAGAAGCAAGAGGGGGAGAGAGAGAAGCAAGAGGGGGAGAGAGAGAAGCAAGAGGGGGGGGAGTGAGGCAGGGGAGAGTGAGGCAGGGGAGAGTGAGGCAGGGGAGAGTGAGGCAGGGGAGAGTGAGGCAGGGGAGAGTGAGGCAGGGGAGAGTGAGGCGCATAGGGGAGAGAGAGAGGCAGGGGGGAGAGAGGCAGGGGGGGAGAGAGGCAGGGGGGGAGAGAGGCGGGGGGGAGAGAGGCGCGGGGGGGAGAGAGGCGGGGGGGAGAGAGGCGCGGGGGGGAGAGAGAGAGGCGCGGGGGGGAGAGAGAGGCAGGAGGAGAGAGGGGAGAGAGAGAGAGGCAGGGGAGAGAGGCAGGGGGGAGAGAGGGGAGAGAGAGAGGCAGGGGGAGAGAGAAGCAGGGGGGAGAGAGGAGAGAGGGGAGAGAGGCGTGGGGAGGCAGGGGGAGAGAGGCGGGGGAGAGGCAGGAGGAGAGAGGCGCGGGGGGGAGAGAGAGAGGCAGGGGGGAGAGAGGGGAGAGAGAGAGGCAGGGGGGAGAGAGGCAGGAGGAGAGAGGGGAGAGAGACAGGCAGGGGGGAGAGAGGGGAGAGAGAGAGAGGCGCGGGGGGAGAGAGGGGAGAGAGGCGGGGGAGAGTGAGGCAGGGGGAGAGAGGCGCGAGGGGAGAGAGAGAGGCGGGGGAGGCAGGGGGGAGAGAGGGGCGGGGGGAGAGGCAGGAGGAGAGAGGCGCAGGGGATAGTGAGGCAGGAGGGGGAGGGAGAGTGAGGTAATGGGGGAGAGAGGCAGGGGGAGAGAGAGAGAGAGAGAGAGGCAGGAGGGGGAGGGAGAGTGAGGTAATGGGGGAGAGAGAGAGGCAGAGGGTGGGAGAGAGAGAGAGAGAGAGAGAGAGAGAGAGAGAGAGAGGCAGAGGGTGGGAGAGAGAGAGAGGCAGAGGGTGGGAGAGAGAGGGGGGAGAGGCAGAGGGGGGGGAGAGAGAGAGGGGGGAGAGGCAGAGGGGGGGGGGAGAGAGAGAGAGAGAGAGAGGCAGAGGGTGGGAGAAAGAAAGAGGCAGGGAGAGAGAGAGGCAGGGAGAGAGAGAGGGGCAGAGGGTGGGAGAGAGAGAGGCAGAGGGTGGGAGAGAGAGGGGGGAGAGAGAGAGAGGCAGAGGGGGGGAGAGAGAGGGGGGGAGAGAGAGGGGGGGAGAGAGAGAAAGAGAGAGGCAGAGGGTGGGAGAGAGAGAGAGAGGCAGAGGGTGGGAGATGGGGGGTAGGGGGGAGAGAGGTGGGGGGGAGGGGGGAGAGAGGTGGAGGGGAGGGGGGAGAGAGGTGGAGGAGAGGGAGGGAGTGAGGAGAGAGGGGTGGGGGGGAGGGGGGAGAGAGGGGTGGGGGGAGGGGGGGAGAGAGGGGTGGGGGAGAGGGGAGGGGGGAGAGAGAGGCGGGAGGGGGGAGAGAGAGGCGGGAGGGGGGAGAGGAGGGGAGGGGAGAGAGGGGAGGGGGACACACAGAATTTACACACACACACACACACACTTTTTATACACACACAGGATACACACAGGATTTACACACACACACACACACACACACACACACAGGATTTACACACACACACACACACACACATACACAGGATTTACACACACACACACACACACACACATACACAGGATTTACACACACACACACACACACACACACGAGTTATATACACACACACACACAGGATTTACACACACACACAGGAGTTATATACACCGACACACACACACGAGTTATATACACACACACACAGGAGTTATATATATATATACACACACACACACACACACAGAGGAGTTATACACACACA
>NW_027454198.1:0-94848 GCF_040206685.1 Ascaphus truei | reverse complement strand
TTTCTCGCGCTGTTCCTCGCGTCTATGTGACGCAAGCTCCCTTTGCAGCAGCGCCGGCATCCTCCTCACGTCGTAGACGCTCCTCCCTGGAACACCGACACGACACTTCAAACAGCGCTCTGTCTCCCCCCCTGCCCCCGCCGGGCCCTTCGCCGCTCTGTCTCCCTCCACCGCCCGGCCCTCGCCGCTCTGTCTCCCCCTCCTGCCTCCCGCCGGGCCCTCGCCGCTCTGTCTCCCTCTCCCCCGCCCGGCCCTCGCCGCTCTGTCTCCCTCCCCCGCCCTCGCGCCGCTCTGTCTGCCTCCCCCGCTCGGCCCTCGCCGCTGTCTCCCTCCCCCGCCCGGCCCTCGCCGCTCTGTCTCCCTCCCCCGCCCGGTCCCTCGCCGCTCTGTCTCCCTCCCCGCCCTCGCCGCTCTGTCTCCATCCCCCGCCCGGCCCCTCGCCGCTCTGTCTCCCTCCCCCGGCCCGGCCCTCGCCGCTCTGTCTCCATCCCCCGCTCGGCCCCTCGCCGCTCTGTCTCCCTCCCCGGCCCGGCCCTCGCCGCTCTGTCTCCCTCCCCCGCCTCGGCCCCTCGCCGCTCTGTCTCTCCCTCCCCCGCCCTCGCCGCTCTGTCTCCATCCCCCGCCCGGCCCTCGCCGCTCTGTCTCCCTCCCCGGCCCGGCCCTCGCCGCTCTGTCTGCCTCCCCCGCCCGGGCCCTCGCCGCTCTGTCTCCCTCCCCCGGCCCGGCCCTCGCCGCTCTGTCTCCCTCCCCCGCCCTCGCCGCTCTGTCTGCCTCCCCCGCCGGGCCCTCGCCGCTTTGTCTCCCTCCCCCGCCGGGCCCTCGCCGCTCTGTCTCCCTCCTGCCCCCGCCCGGCCCCTCGCCGCTCTGTCTACCTCCCCCTCCGGCCCCTCGCCGCAGTCTCCCTCCCCCGCTCCGGCCTCGCCGCTCTGTCTCCCTCCCCCGCTCTGTCTCCCTCCCCCGCACGGCCCTCGTCGCTCTGTCTCTCCCTCCCCCGCACGGCCCTCGCCGCTCTGTCTCCCCTCCCCCGCCCGGCCCTCGCCGCTCTGTCTCCCATCCCCCGCCCGTGCCCTCGCCGCTCTGTCTCCCTCCCCCGCACGGCCCTCGTCGCTCTGTCTCCCTCCCCCGCACGGCCCTCGTCGCTCTGTCTCCCTCCCCGCGCCGGCCCTCGCCGCTCTGTCTCCCTCCCCCGCCCGGCCCTCGCCGCTGTCTCCCTCCCCCACCCGGCCCTCGCCGCTCTGTCTCCCTCCCCACTCTGTCTCCCTCCCCCGCCCAGCCCTCGCTCGCCCTGCCTCCCTCCCCGCCCGGCCCTGGCCGCTCTGCCCCCCTCCCCCGCCCGGCCCTCGCCTCTCTGTCTCCCTCCCCCGCCCGGCCCTCGCCGCCCTGCCTCCCTCCCCGCCCGCTGGCCGCTCTGCCCCCCTCCCCCGCCCGGCCCTCGCCGCTCTGTCTCCCTCCCCCGCCCGGCCCTGGCCGCTCTGTCTCCCTCCCCCGCCGGGCCCCTCGCCGCTCTGTCTCCCTCCCCCCCGCCCGGCCCTGGCCGCTCTGTCTCCCTCCCCCGCCCGGCCCTGGCCGCTCTGTCTCCCTCCCCCGCCCGGCCCTGGCCGCTCTGTCTCCCTCCCCGCCCGGCCCTCGCCGCTGTCTCCCTCCCCCGCCCGGCCCTCGCCGCTCTGTCTCCCTGCCCCCGCCGGGCCCTCGCCGCTCTGTCTCCCTGCCCCCGCCGGGCCCTCGCCGCTCTGTCTCCCTCCCCCGCAGCTCTGTCTCCCTCCCCCGCCCGGCCCTCGCCGCTCTGTCTCCCTCCCCCGCCCGGCCCTCGCCGCTCTGTCTCCGTCCCCCGCCCGGCCCTCGCCGCCCTGTCTCCCTCCCCCCTGCCCGGCCCTCGCGCCGCTCTGTCTCCCTCCCCCGCCCGGGCCCTCGCCGCTCTGTCTCCCTCCCCAGCCGGGCCCTCGCCGCTCTGTCTCCCTCCCCCAGCCGGGCCCTCGCCGCTCTGTCTCCTCCCCGCCCGGTCCCTCGCCGCTCTGTCTCCCTCCCCCGCCCGGCCCTCACCGCTCTGTCTCCCTCCCCCGCCCGGCCCTCGCCGCTCTGTCTCCCTCCCCCGCCCGGCCCTCGCCGCTCTGTCTCCCTCCCCCGCCCGGCCCTCGCCGCTCTGTCTCCCCGCCCGGGCCCTCGCCGCTCTGTCTCCCTCCCCCGTCCGGCCCACGCCGCTCTGTCTCCCTGCCCCCGCCGGGCCCTCGCCGCTCTGTCTCCTCACGGCCCTCGCCGCTCTGTCTCCCCCCTGCCCCCGCCCTCGCCACTCTGTATCCCCGCCCGGCCCTCACCGCTCTGTCTCCTCCCCGCTCTGTCTCCTCCCCGCCCGGCGCTCTCAGCTCTGTGTCCCGGCCCTCACGGCCCTGTCTCCCCGCCCGGCCCTCACCGCTCTGTCACTGTAAGGAATCCGCTCCTGGCTTTGACTCTAGCCTTGCAGACCTCTGCATTTTACAAAGTCTCCCTCTGGCAATCAATGGCACATGTGCTACCTCTCACTGCAGCGTCAGCCCTGTGCTCCGTCATTGGAGGAATGCTCACACACCTCCCTCCTGTGATTGGCTTGCCGCTCTTTATATGCTGGGCTCACGCACTAATTCAGTGCCGAGCATAATCCTACTCTGGATGTTACAGTGTTCTGCCACAAGCCTCCTGGCTTGCTTCGTTTGTTTACTAATCTTTGCCATGCTTTAGTCTCTAGTTCTCATCATTAGTTCCTGAGTATCCCGAGACCTGCTGCTACTCTCCACGCAGAGGCCTGTTTCGGACGCCTGTGCTGAAGCGCTGGTTTGCCAGCACTGGTTCCTGTTTCCTGCTGCATTCTCCTCTAGCAGAGGTTACCTTCCTTTTCCTGAGGTCTGCTGCTATTCTCCACGCAGAGGCCTGTTTTGGACTTCTGTGCTGAAGCGCTGGTTTTCCCCGGCGCTGCCCTGCGGTGTTCTTAGGCCAGTCTGCTATCTCCCCCTACTGAGATCAGCGTCATGGGCCGTGCCCGCTCCCCGCGCAGAGGCCGCTCCTACGCTGAAGCAGAGAGCACCCGTCTGCCCGTTGCTGCCTTCTCCGATCCTGATCTTCCAACAAATCAGGGGAGCTCGTCTCGTAGTTATGAAATAAAGAAACACTACATAGTGTAATACTGTTGTGAATAAATTTGTGCCAACAAAGCTCAAAAATGACTACTCACAATAAAGCAGTCAAATTCAGGCAGTCATCCAACTAAGGGGTGGATGTTCCCTGTGTATACAGCAGCCACCAGCCCCCCAACACTTCATATGACCGAGGTGGGCAGTGTGATATTATAGGTAGTGGGTGCTCATCTGGTCGCGATCCTTTTGAGTTCCTCACTATCCTCTGCTCCACCGCAGTACTCTCGCGTCCACGCCAGGCACTCCCGTTGCGTCACTTCCGGTTGTTCAGCGAACTTCCGGATCTGATGACAGGGGTGGACCTCAGTTGTTCTTCCTCTTCGGTATGGGCTGAAACACGAACCACGACGATGCTGCCTTCTCCGATCCTGACTTGTCCTCAGACTACGCTGCCTTCTCCAGTCCGGCCCCCGGCTTGTTTGACTATGGACTTCGCACTCCGGATCCGAGGCCTAAGGTCGGTGATTATGTAACCCCACCTCAGCCCCGCGGCCCGGTCCCAGTTTGTGGCGAGCACTTCCTTGACAGTCACCCCCGCCTGGCCCTCACCGCTCTGTCTCCCCCGCCCGGCAGTCACCCGCCGTCACAGTGCCCGGCAGTCACCGCCGTCGCAGTACCCGGCACTCAAAATCGGCAACTCTCTTCTTTGTCTCCCCCCCGCTCGGTACTCACCGCCGGCGCAGCGCCCGGCACCTCTCTTCTTTGTCTCCCCCCCGCTCGGTACCCACCGCCGGCGCAGCGCCCGGCACCTCTCTTCTTTGTCTCCCCCCCGCTCGGTACCCACCGCCGGCGCAGCGCCCGGCACCTCTCTTCTTTGTCTCCCCCCCGCTCGGTACCCACCGCCGGCGCAGCGCCCGGCACCTCTCTTCTTTGTCTCCCCCCCGCTCGGTACCCACCGCCGTCGCAGCGCCCGGCACCTCTCTTCTTTGTCTCCCCCCCGCTCGGTACCCACCGCCGTCGCAGCGCCCGGCACCTCTCTTCTTTGTCTCCCCCCCCGCTCGGTACCCACCGCCGTCGCAGCGCCCGGCACCTCTCTTCTTTGTCTCCCCCCCGCTCGGTACTCACCGCCGGCGCAGCGCCCGGCACCTCTCTTTGTCTCCCCCCCGCTCGGTACTCACCGCCGTCGCAGCGCCCGGCACCTCTCTTTGTCTCCCCCCGCTCGGTACTCACCGCCAGCGCAGCGCCCGGCACCTCTCTTTGTCTTCCCCCCGCTCGGTACTCACCGCCGGCGCAGCGCTCTGTGGCTCTCCTCTCTGTTCCAGGCCATCAGAGCTTGGTGCTCCTCACTCTCCAGGCGGTGCCGCTGCTCAGCACGGGAACCCACCTGCTCCTCATACTGCAACCGCAGCATACCCTCCTTAAACTCCGCTCTGTGGAAGGGGGACTGTTACTCACACAGCGTAGGGAGGAATATACAAGGGGCGTGAGCATACTCGGCATGTGTGTGGGTATATTTATATACAGTGGTGAGAAAGTTTGTAAACCCCAATGGTAAATGATGGAAATGCCATAGTTTTTCTAAGATAACCGTCGCTACCTCTTCTTGACCCCATTAACCTCTTGACCCCATTCCCTCCCATCTCCTAAAACCTCTTGCTCATTACCCTAACCCCTATACTCACACATTTTTAACTCCTCCCTCTACTCTGGTACTTTTCCTGCCTCCTTCAAACATGCAAGTAGTTATACTATTACTCAAACACAGCAAGCTTGACCCTTACCTGTCTCTCACTATTGTCCTGACCCCTTTTGTAAGGAGGGACAGGAGGGTATAGAGAGATATTAGGGTGAGATGTATGGAGGGGCAGAGGAGTGTATAGTGAGATATTAGGGTGAGATGTAAGGAGGGGCAGAGGATGGAATGGGGAGATATTAGGGGGAGATGTATGGAGGGTATAGTGAGATATTAGGGTGAGATGTAAGGAGGGGCAGAGGATGGCATGGGGAGATATTAGGGTGAGATGTAAGGACGGGCAGAGGATGGCATGGGGAGATATTAGGGTGAGATGTAAGGAGGGGCAGAGGAGTGTATAGTGAGATATTAGGGTGAGATGTAAGGAGGGGCAGAGGATGGCATGGGGAGATATTAGGGGGAGATGTATGGAGGGTATAGTGAGATATTAGGGTGAGATGTAAGGAGGGGCAGAGGATGGCATGGGGAGATATTAGGGTGAGATGCAAGGAGGGGCAGAGGAGTGTATAGTGAGATATTAGGGTGAGATGCAAGGAGGGGCAGAGGAGTGTATAGTGAGATATTAGGGTGAAATGTAAGGAGGGGCAGAGGATGGCATGGGGAGATATTAGGGTGAGATGTAAGGAGGGGCAGAGGAGTGTATAGTGAGATATTAGGGTGAGATGTAAGGAGGGGCAGAGGATGGCATGGGGAGATATTAGGGTGAGATGTAAGGAGGGGCAGAGGAGTGTATAGTGAGATATTAGGGTGAGATGTAAGGAGGGGCAGAGGATGGCATGGGGAGATATTAGGGGGAGATGTATGGAGGGTATAGTGAGATATTAGGGTGAGATGTAAGGAGGGGCAGAGGATGGCATGGGGAGATATTAGGGTGAGATGCAAGGAGGGGCAGAGGATGGTATAGTGAGATATTAGGGTGAGATGTAAGGAGGGGCAGAGGATGGCATGGGGAGATATTAGGGTGAGATGTAAGGAAGGGCAGAGGATGGTATAGTGAGATATTGGGGTGAGATGTTAGGGACAGAGGAGGGTATAGTGAGATATTAGGATGAGATGCAAGGAGGGGCAGAGGGGGGGTATAGTGTGATATTAGGGTGAGATGTAAGGAGGGGCAAAGGAGGGTATAGTCAGATATTAGGGTGAGATGCAAGGAGGGGCAGAGGAGGGTATAGTGAGATATTAGGGTGAGATGCAAGGAGGGGCAGAGGATGGTATAGTGAGATATTAGGGTGAGATGTAAGGAAGGGCAGAGGATGGTATAGTTAGATATTGGGGTGAGATGTTAGGGACAGAGGAGGGTATAGTGAGATATTAGGGTGAGATGTAAGGAGGGTATAGTGAGATATTGGGGTGAGATGCAAGGAGGGGCAGAGGAGGGTATAGTGAGATATTAGGGTGAGATGCAAGGAAGGGCAGAGGAGGGTATAGTGAGATATTAGGGTGAGATGCCAGGAGTGGCAGAGGAGGGTATAGTGAGATATTGGGGTGAGATGTTAGGAGGGTATAGTGAGATATTAGGGTGAGATGTAAGGAGGGTATAGGGAGATATTAGGGCGAGATGTAAGGAGGGGCAGAGGAGGGTATAGTGAGATATTAGGGTGAGATGTAAGGAGGGTATAGTGAGATATTAGGGTGAGATGTAAGGAGGGGCATATAGTGAGATATTAGCGTGAGATCTAAGGAGGGGCAGAGGAGGGTATAGTGAGATATTAGGGTGAGATGTAAGGAGGGGCAGAGGGGTGTATAGTGAGATATTAGCGTGAGATCTAAGGAGGGGCAGAGGAGGGTATAGTGAGATATTAGGGTGAGATGTAAGGAGGGGCAGAGGAGGGTATAGTGAGATATTAGGGTGAGATGTAAGGAGGGTATAGTGAGATATTAGGGTGAGATGTAAGGAGGAGCAGAGGGGTGTATAGTGAGAATTAGCGTGAGATCTAAGGAGGGGCAGAGGAGGGTATAATGAGATATTAGGGTGATATGTAAGGAGGGGCAGAGGCGTGTATAGTGAGATATTAGGGGGAGATGTAAGGGGGGGCAGAGGATCGCATTGGGAAGATATTAGGGTGAGATGTAAGGAGGGGCAGAGGAGTGTATAATGAGATATTAGGGTGAGATGTAAGGAGGGGCAGAGGATGGTATAGTGAGATATTAGGGGGAGATGTAAGGAGGGGCAGAGGATGGCATGGGAAGATATTAGGGGGAGATGTAAGGAGGGGCAGAGGATGGTGTAGTCACTAATGTCCTACTCAAAGCCAAATCACGTAGGCACTTTGCCCCTGAGAATTCCACCTTTAAATTCCAAAAAGGGCTATCTGTCGCCCATATAAACATCCGGAGCCAGCTGCCCAAACTGGACGAACTAAGGGCATGGTGCCTTATGCATAAACCCAAAGCCATCGTTCTTACAGAAACATGGCTATCCTCTAAAACCCCTAATGCAAATATCGCCATTCAGGGATACTCCATTTTTAGGAGAGATAGGTCAAAGAGAGGAGGAGGGGTGTTATTTTATATTGCAGACACCTTACAATTTACACTGTTAAATTGCCCACCAAGTCCACCCTCTTTTGAAACTCTAGTTGGCAAAATCTGCCTCCCCTTTTCTAAGCCCATCTTGCTTGCTGGCATCTACCGCCCCCCTAAAGCCCCTCTACAATCCCTGACTGATATCACCCAATTTCTTGCCTCCATTTCCTCTCTGAATGAGAAGAGTGAGCTGCTAGTTCTAGGGGATTTCAACTTCAATTGGCTTGACCCTAAAAACCACAAAATCCAGATACAACTCAAGTCACTTAACCTATCGCAACTCATTTCCCAACCCACACGGATAAACCTGAAATCGCATAACCATTCCTTGCTAGACTGGATTCTCTCCTCAAACCCCAGCAGAATCCAATCCTCTGGCATCCTTCCTGATATTTTCGGTGACCATGCAATACTGTACTGTGTAAGGAAAATTAAACCGCCCCATTCAAGCCCTAAAGTTCTCCTCACTAGAACATTTAAAAACTTTAACCCACAACAGTTTCTGGATGACCTTACCAACTGCCCATGGCACAGAATCGATTTAATTCCCGACCCTGATTCTGCGCTCGACTATTTCCAATCCGAGTTCTTAAAACTCTGCGATACCCATGCTCCACTACGCAAAATAAGGGTACGGGGGGCCCACCTTCCATGGGTTACAACTGACCTTATAGCACTCTACCAGCTCAGGGATACCTTGTGGAAAAGCTACAAAGTAACTGGCACTACCAAGGATCTCAATCACTACAGATGCATGCGGAACATGTGCACAATGCAAACAAGGTATGCAAAAGCACAATATTACTCTGACAATCTCCTCCAGAATACATCAAACCCAGCTAACTTCTGGAAGGTTATCAACAATATATTCCAGGCTCCTAACCATCAACAACCAAGTAATATCACTAAGGGGGATATTACTCTGACAAACCCCACTGACATTGCAAATGCATTCAATGATTACTTTGTGGGGTGTGCCACTAACTTATTAGCGAAACGCAGCACAAACCCCAAACCTGAATCTCATCCTGGGAGTACCCCTATAGTTCCACCCCCTCCCAACACTGCCCACAATTTTCAATTTAGCCCAGTATCTGAAGAGGAGATTACACAAGCGCTCCTCAAACTAAAACTAAGCAGTCAATGTGGACCCGACTTACTACAATCTAGGTTCCTACGACTTGGTGCCCCAGCCATTGCCAAACCAATTGCGTCCATAGTCAACTCTATCCTGTCTGCAGGCCATATCCCTAAGACTTGGAAAACTGCCAGAGTTGTCCCAATCTTCAAAAGTGGGGACAAAAACACTGTCTCAAACTACAGGCCAATCTCACTTCTCCCAATTCTATCCAAAGTTATGGAAAAATGTGTCTACTCCCAATTAAGCGATTTCTACACCAAGACAAATTTCCCTAGCCAATTCCAATCTGGCTTTCGTCCCAAACACTCCACCGTAACTACCCTGTTAAAAGTTTGCAATGAAATCCAGTGCGGAATGGAACGGGGACAACTCACTGGTGCAGTATTCCTAGATTTTGCAAAGGCTTTTGACACAGTTGATCATGCTATCCTGCTTAACAAACTCCAGAGCTCTGGAATAGGGAAGCATGCTTTAAACTGGTTTCAGTCCTACCTATCAGGAAGATCCCAACATGTGTCCATCTCAGGCTCTAACTCCAACCCCCTGGATATCACCTGTGGTGTCCCGCAAGGCTCTGTTCTGGGGCCCCTACTCTTCTCAGTGTTCATTAATGATCTTCCCACAGCTTGTAAGGAAGCCTCAATACACATGTATGCAGATGACACAATCCTGTATGCACACAGCCATAGCCTCTCTGACCTTCAACACATACTTCAGTCTGACTTTTTGAGACTCGAAAACTGGATTTCCCAAAACAAACTGTTTTTAAACACTGACAAGACGGTAACAATGGTATTTGGGACCAAAGACTAAATTTGTAAAGCTTCCAGTGACTGAGCTCCAGATTAGAATCAACGCTAACACCACCCTAACCCCTGTCACTAGTTTTAAATACCTGGGCTTATGGTTTGACTCCCACTTAACATTCGGGATGCACATTGATACCCTGACAACCAAGACCTATGCCAAACTAGGGGTACTTTACAGGAACAAATCCTCCCTAAGTCTCCTGGTAAGAAAGAGTATCGCACAGCAGATGCTAATGCCAATTATTGACTATGGAGACATAGTATATGGCTCGGCTCCTCAAACCCACCTTAGCAAACTTGACACCCTCTACAATTCAATTTGTCGTTTTGTTCTCCAATGCAACTACAACACACATCACTGCGAAATGCTCAAAGAACTAGATTGGTCATCACTAGAGTCTAGGCGCAAAGTTCACCTTTCCTGTCTCACCCTCAAATACTTTCTGGGCAAGCTACCCAGCTACCTGAACAAGCTCCTCACCCCTACCACATGCAGTACCTATCACCTGAGATCAGACTCCAAATGACTATTCATGGTCCCAAGACTCAACAAAGTATCCGGACGTTCCTCCTTCTCCTTCCGTGCACCCCAAAACTGGAACAACCTACCAGAGACTCTCATATCCACCACCAGCTTAAGTTCTTTCAAATCTAAGGCTGTCTCACACTTTAATCTGGTCTGTAACTGTTTCATACGCTCATAATATATATTTTCTTTAACTGTGCATGCGATGTCTTGTATATAATGTATACCTTGTTCATTTATGTAACTGTATTTGTAACCATGTATTATTTTGTTTTACTCTGTGCCCAGGACATACTTGAAAACGAGAGGTAACTCTCAATGTATTACTTCCTGGTAAAATATTTTATAAATAAATAAATACTCTTTTGGACCTGTCTGCTACTTTTGGTACCGTTGACCCCCCTCCTTCTGCACACGCCTCATTTTTTAGGCCCCCATGACTTTGCCCTCACCTGGTTAACAACTATATGAGCGCACTATTAGCGCTCCCATTGCTGGCACGTCCTCCTCCTCCCGCTCACATGAAACCCGGGGCTCTATTCTAGGACCTCTCCTCCATGTCCTCCTCCCGCTCATATGATCCCCGGGGCTCTATTCTAGGACCTCTCCTCCATGTCCTCCTCCCGCTCATATGATCCCCGGGGCTCTATTCTAGGACCTCTCCATGTCCTCCTCCCGCTCATATGATCCCCGGGGCTCTATTCTAGGACCTCTTCTCCATGTCCTCCTCCTCCCGCTCATATGATCCCTGGGGCTCTATTCTAGGACCTCTCCTCCATGTCCTCCTCCCGCTCATATGATCAATGGGGTTCTGCTCTAGGACCTCTTCTCCATGTCCTCCTCCTCCCGCTCACATGATCCCCGGGGCTCTATTCTAGGACCTCTTCTCCATGTCCTCCTCCCGCTCATATGATCCCCGGGGCTCTATTCTAGGACCTCTCCTCCATGTCCTCCTCCTCCCGCTCATATGATCCCCGGGGCTCTATTCTAGGACCTCTTCTCCATGTCCTCCTCCTCCCGCTCATATGATCCCTGGGGTGCTGCTCTAGGACCTCTTCTCCATGTCCTCCTCCTCCCGTTCATATGATCCCCGGGGCTCTATTCTAGGACCTCTCCTCCATGTCCTCCTCCTCCCGCTCATATGATCCCAGGGGCTCTATTCTAGGACCTCTCCTCCATGTCCTCCTCCTCCCGCTCATATGATCCCCGGGGCTCTATTCTAGGACCTCTTCTCCATGTCCTCCTCCTCCCGCTCATATGATCCCTGGGGTGCTGCTCTAGGACCTCTTCTCCATGTCCTCCTCCTCCCGTTCATATGATCCCCGGGGCTCTATTCTAGGACCTCTCCTCCATGTCCTCCTCCCGCTCCTATGATCCCTGGGGTTCTGCTCTAGGACCTCTTCTCCATGTCCTCCTCCTCCCGCTCATATGATCCCCGGGGCTCTATTCTAGGACCTCTCCTCCATGTCCTCCTCCCGTTCATATGATCCCCGGGGCTCTATTCTAGGACCTCTCCTCCATGTCCTCCTCCCGCTCATATGATCCCCGGGGCTCTATTCTAGGACCTCTCCTCCATGTCCTCCTCCCGCTCATATGATCCCTGGGGTTCTGCTCTAGGACCTCTTCTCCATGTCCTCCTCCTCCCGCTCATATGATCCCTGAGGTTCTGCTCTAGGACCTCTCCTCCATGTCCTCCTCCTCCCGTTCATATGATCCCCGGGGCTCTATTCTAGCACCTCTCCTCCATGTCCTCCTCCCGCTCATATGATCCCCGGGGCTCTATTCTAGGACCTCTCCTCCATGTCCTCCTCCTCCCGCTCATATGATCCCTGGGGTTCTGCTCTAGGACCTCTTCTCCATGTCCTCCTCCTCCCGCTCATATGATCCCTGGGGTTCTTCTCTAGGACCTCTCCTCCATGTCCTCCTCCCGCTCATATGATCCCCGGGGCTCTATTCTAGGACCTCTTCTCCATGTCCTCCTCCTCCCGCTCATATGATCCCCGGGGTTCTGCTCTAGGACCTCTCCTTCATGTTCTCCTCCTCCCGCTCATATGATCCCTGGGGTTCTTCTCTAGGACCTCTCCTCCATGTCCTCCTCCCGCTCATATGATCCCCGGGGCTCTATTCTAGGACCTCTTCTCCATGTCCTCCTCCCGTTCATATGATCCCCGGGGCTCTATTCTAGGACCTCTTCTCCATGTCCTCCTCCTCCCGCTCATATGATCCCCGGGGTTCTGCTCTAGGACCTCTTCTCCATGTCCTCCTCCTCCCGCTCATATGATCCCTGGGGTTCTTCTCTAGGACCTCTCCTCCATGTCCTCCTCCCGCTCATATGATCCCCGGGGCTCTATTCTAGGACCTCTTCTCCATGTCCTCCTCCTCCCGCTCATATGATCCCCGGGGTTCTGCTCTAGGACCTCTCCTTCATGTTCTCCTCCTCCCGCTCATATGATCCCCGGGCTCTATTCTAGGACCTCTCCTCCATGTCCTCCTCCCGTTCATATGATCCCCGGGGCTCTATTCTAGGACCTCTTCTCCATGTCCTCCTCCTCCCGCTCATATGATCCCTGGTGTTCTGCTCTAGGACCTCTTCTCCATGTCCTCCTCCCGCTCATATGATCCCCGGGGCTCTATTCTAGGACTTCTCCTTCATGTGGTGTGTGCCAGCGAATACCTCATGGCTCTCATGATGTCCTCGTACGCCTTGTATCTCCGGGTCACGTTCAGCAGCTCCTCCGCCCACACCGGGGGGGGATATTTGATGCGCGCGGCCTTGGATTTGGAGGGGGGGTCAGTGCGAGACTTCCTGCCCCTGGAGGGGGGCATACAGGAAATAGGGGGCACCGGGCGGAGGAGAACAGAGAGGACGCGGTGGCAGCGGAGCATGGTTGGGGGGCACTTAATATATATTACCCCTCTGTGTATATCAGCGCGTATATACCCCTCTGTGTGTATCAGCGCGTATATCAGCGTGTATATATCCCTCTGTATATACCCCTCTGTATATCAGCGTGTATATATCCCTCTGTATATCAGCGTGTATATACCCCTCTGTATATCAGCGTGTATATATCCCTCTGTATATCAGCGTGTATATATCTCTCTGTATATCAGCGTGTATATATCCCTCTGTATATCAGCGCGTATATACCCCTCTGTATATCAGCGTGTATATACCCCTCTGTATATCAGCGTGTATATATCCCTCTGTATATCAGCGTGTATATATCTCTCTGTATATCAGCGTGTATATATCCCTCTGTATATCAGCGCGTATATACCCCTCTGTATATCAGCGCGTATATACCCCTCTGTATATCAGCGTGTATATACCCCTCTGTATATCAGCGCGTATATATCCCTCTGTATATCAGCGCGTATATATCCCTCTGTATATCAGCGCGTATATATCCCTCTGTATATCAGCGCGTATATATCCCTCTGTATATCAGCGCGTATATATCCCTCTGTATATCAGCGCGTATATATCCCTCTGTATATCAGCGCGTATATATCCCTCTGTATATCAGCGCGAATATATCCCTCTGTATATCAGCGCGTATATATCCCTCTGTATATCAGCGTGTATATACCCCTCTGTATATCAGCGTGTATATACCCCTCTGTATATCAGCGCGTATATATCCCTCTGTATATCAGGGTGTATATATCCCTCTGTATATCAGGGTGTATATATCCCTCTGTATGTCCGCCTGTCCCTCTTGTCTGCCTGTCCCTCTTGTCTGCCTGTCTCTCTTGTCCGCCTGTCCCTCTTGCTTGTCTGCCTGTCCCACTTGTCTGCCTGTCCCTCTTGTCCGCCTGTCCCTCTTGCTTGTCTGCCTGTCCCTCTTGCTTGTCCGCCTGTCCCTCTTGCTTGTCTGCCTGTCCCTCTTGTCCCTCTTGTCTGCCTGTCCCTCTTGCTTGTCCGCCTGTCCCTCTTGTCTGCCTGTCTCTCTTGCTTATCTGCCTGTCCCTCTTGTCCGCCTGTCCCTCTTGCTTGTCTGCCTGTCCCTCTTGTCCGCCTGTCCCTCTTGCTTGTCTGCCTGTCCCTCTTGTCCGCCTGTCCCTCTTGCTTGTCTGCCTGTCCCTCTTGTCCGCCTGTCCCTCTTGCTTGTCTGCCTGTCCCTCTTGTCCGCCTGTCCCTCTTGTCCGTCAGTCCGCCTGTCCCTCAGATGTGCGCCTCCATCTTGCTGACCTCTGTCCTGGCGCCGTGCATGCTGGGAGATGTAGTTGGGATGAGATGCTAGTCTCCGCCCCCTGACGCTGCACTCAGGGGCCAATCACAGAGCGTCAAACAGGCAGCGTCAGAGAGAGATCATGTGATTGGCTCTTTTCTTTCCAGCCCGTCAGCCCGCCTCCTACCGCCTGGGATTGGTTAGCGAAGCACGCAGCTCTCCTGTGATTGGTTAGTGTGGATCGGCTCTTTCCTGTGATTGGTTAGTGTGACATGGAACTCTCCTGTGATTGGTCAGTGTGGCAGAGAGCACTCCTGTGATTGGTTAATGTGGCAGAGAGCTCTCCTGTGATTGGTTAGTGTGGCAGAGACATCTCCTGTGATTGGTTAGTTTGGCAGAGAGCTCTCCTGTGATTAGTTAGTGTGGCAGAGAGCTCTCCTGTGATTGGTTAGTGTGGCAGAGGGTACTCCGGTGATTGGTTAGTGTAGCAGAGAGCTCTCCTGTGATTGGTCAGTGTGGCAGAGAGCGCTCCTGTGATCGGTCAGTGTGGCAGAGACCTCTCCTGTGATTGGTTAGTGTGGCAGAGAGCTCTCATGTGATTGGTTAGTGTAGCAGAGAGCTCTCCTGTGATTGGTCAGTGTGGCAGAGAGCGCTCCTGTGATCGGTCAGTGTGGCAGAGACCTCTCCTGTGATCGGTCAGTGTGGCAGAGAGCTCTCCTGTGATTGGTTAGTGTGGCAGAGAGCTCTCCTGTGATTGTTAATGTGTGGCAGAGAGCACTCCTGTGATTGGTTAGTGTGGCAGAGAGCTCTCCTGTGATTGGTCAGTGTGGCAGAGAGCACTCCTGTGATTGGTCAGTGTGGCAGAGAGCACTCCTGTGATTGTTAATGTGTGGCAGAGAGCTCTCCTGTGATTGGTTAGTGTGGCAGAGAGCACTCCTGTGATTGGTTAGTGTGGCAGAGAGCACTCATGTGATTGGTTAGTGTGGCAGAGAGCACTCCTGTGATTGGTCAGTGTGGCAGAGAGTACTCCTGTGATTGGTTAGTGTGGCAGAGAGCACTCCTGTGATTGGTTAGTGTGGCAGAGAGCACTCCTGTGATTGGTCAGTGTGGCAGAGAGCTCTCCTGTGATTGGTTAATGTGGCAGAGAGCTCTCCTGTGATTGGTCAGTGTGGCAGAGAGCAATCCTGTGATTGATTAATGTGACACGCAGCTCTCCTGTGATTGGTTAGTGTGACACGCAGCTCTCCTGTGATTGGTTAGTGTGACAAGCAGCTCTCCTGTGATTGGTTAGTGTGACACGCAGCTCTCCTGTGATTGATTAATGTGACACGCAGCTCTCCTGTGATTGGTTAGTGTGGCAGAGAGCTCTCCTGTGATTGGTTAGTGTGGCAGAGACCTCTCCTGTGATTGGTCAGTGTGGCAGAGAGCTCTCCTGTGATTGATTAATGTGACACGCAGCTCTCCTGTGATTGGTCAGTGTGGCAGAGAGCTCTCCTGTGATTGGTCAGTGTGGCAGAGAGCTCTCCTGTGATTGGTTAGTGTGGCAGAGAGCTCTCCTGTGATTGGTTAGTGTGGCAGAGAGCTCTCCTGTGATTGGTTAATGTGGCAGAGAGCTCTCCTGTGATTGGTTAATGTGGCAGAGAGCTCTCCTGTGATTGGTTAGTGTGGCAGAGAGCACTCCTGTGATTGGTTAATGTGGCAGAGAGCTCTCCTGTGATTTGTTAGTGTGGCAGAGAGCACTCCTGTGATTGGTTAGTGTGGCAGAGAGCACTCCTGTGATTGGTTAGTGTGGCAGAGAGCACTCCTGTGATTGGTTAATGTGGCAGAGAGCTCTCCTGTGATTGGTTAGTGTGGCAGAGAGCACTCCTGTGATTGGTTAGTGTGGCAGAGAGCTCTCCTGTGATTGATTAATGTGACACGCAGCTCTCCTGTGATTGGTCAGTGTGGCAGAGAGCTCTCCTGTGATTTGTTAGTGTGGCAGAGAGTACTCCTGTGATTGGTTAGTGTGGCAGAGAGCACTCCTGTGATTGGTTAGTGTGGCAGAGAGCTCTCCTGTGATTGGTTAATGTGACACGCAGCTCTCCTGTGATTGGTCAGTGTGGCAGAGAGCTCTCCTGTGATTGGTTAATGTGGCAGAGAGCTCTCCTGTGATTGGTTAATGTGGCAGAGAGCTCTCCTGTGATTGGTTAGTGTGGCAGAGAGCACTCCTGTGATTGGTTAGTGTGGCAGAGAGCACTCCTGTGATTGGTTAGTGTGGCAGAGAGCACTCCTGTGATTGGTTAGTGTGGCAGAGAGCACTCCTGTGATTGGTTAGTGTGGCAGAGAGCACTCCTGTGATTGGTTAATGTGGCAGAGAGCTCTCCTGTGATTGGTTAGTGTGGCAGAGAGCACTCCTGTGATTGGTTAGTGTGGCAGAGAGCTCTCCTGTGATTGATTAATGTGACACGCAGCTCTCCTGTGATTGGTCAGTGTGGCAGAGAGCTCTCCTGTAATTTGTTAGTGTGGCAGAGAGCACTCCTGTGATTGGTTAGTGTGGCAGAGAGCACTCCTGTGATTGGTTAGTGTGGCAGAGAGCTCTCCTGTGATTGGTTAATGTGACACGCAGCTCTCCTGTGATTGGTCAGTGTGGCAGAGAGCTCTCCTGTGATTGGTTAATGTGGCAGAGAGCTCTCCTGTGATTGGTTAATGTGGCAGAGAGCTCTCCTGTGATTGGTTAGTGTGGCAGAGAGCACTCCTGTGATTGGTTAGTGTGGCAGAGAGCACTCCTGTGATTGGTTAGTGTGGCAGAGAGCACTCCTGTGATTGGTTAATGTGGCAGAGAGCTCTCCTGTGATTGGTCAGTGTGGCAGACAGCTCTCCTGTGATTGGTCAGTGTGGCAGAGAGCACTCCTGTGATCGGTCAGTGTGGCAGAGAGCTCTCCTGTGATTGGTTAGTGTGGAGAGCACTCCTGTGATTGGTCAGTGTGGCAGAGGGTACTCCTGTGATTGGTCAGTGTGGCAGAGAGCTCTCCTATGATTGGTTAGTGTGGCAGAGAGCTCTCCTGTGATTGGTCAGTGTGGCAGAGAGCTCTCATGTGATTGGTTAGTGTGGCAGAGAGCACTCCTGTGATTGGTCAGTGTGGCAGAGAGCTCTCCTGTGATTGGTTAGTGTGGCAGGGAGCTCTCCTGTGATTGGTTAGTGTGGCAGAGAGCTCTCCTGTGATTGGTTAGTGTGGCAGAGAGCACTCCTGTGATTGGTTAGTGTGGCAGAGAGCACTCCTGTGATTGGTCAGTGTGGCAGAGAGCACTCCTGTGATTGTTAATGTGTGGCAGAGAGCTCTCCTGTGATTGGTTAGTGTGGCAGAGAGCACTCCTGTGATTGGTTAGTGTGGCAGAGAGCACTCCTGTGATTGGTTAATGTGGCAGAGAGCACTCCTGTGATTGGTTAGTGTGGCAGAGAGCACTCCTGTGATTGGTTAGTGTGGCAGAGAGCACTCCTGTGATTGGTCAGTGTGGCAGAGAGCACTCCTGTGATTGGTTAGTGTGGCAGAGAGCACTCCTGTGATTGGTTAGTGTGGCAGAGAGCACTCCTGTGATTGGTCAGTGTGGCAGAGAGCTCTCCTGTGATTGGTTAATGTGGCAGAGAGCTCTCCTGTGATCGGTCAGTGTGGCAGAGAGCTCTCCTGTGATTGGTCAGTGTGGCAGAGAGCAATCCTGTGATTGATTAATGTGACACGCAGCTCTCCTGTGATTGGTTAGTGTGACACGCAGCTCTCCTGTGATTGGTTAGTGTGACAAGCAGCTCTCCTGTGATTGGTTAGTGTGACACGCAGCTCTCCTGTGATTGATTAATGTGACACGCAGCTCTCCTGTGATTGGTTAGTGTGGCAGAGAGCTCTCCTGTGATTGGTTAGTGTGGCAGAGACCTCTCCTGTGATTGGTCAGTGTGGCAGAGAGCTCTCCTGTGATTGATTAATGTGACACGCAGCTCTCCTGTGATTGGTCAGTGTGGCAGAGAGCTCTCCTGTGATTGGTCAGTGTGGCAGAGAGCTCTCCTGTGATTGGTTAGTGTGGCAGAGAGCTCTCCTGTGATTGGTTAATGTGGCAGAGAGCTCTCCTGTGATTGGTTAATGTGGCAGAGAGCTCTCCTGTGATTGGTTAATGTGGCAGAGAGCTCTCCTGTGATTGGTTAGTGTGGCAGAGAGCACTCCTGTGATTGGTTAATGTGGCAGAGAGCTCTCCTGTGATTTGTTAGTGTGGCAGAGAGCACTCCTGTGATTGGTTAGTGTGGCAGAGAGCACTCCTGTGATTGGTTAGTGTGGCAGAGAGCACTCCTGTGATTGGTTAATGTGGCAGAGAGCTCTCCTGTGATTGGTTAGTGTGGCAGAGAGCACTCCTGTGATTGGTTAGTGTGGCAGAGAGCTCTCCTGTGATTGATTAATGTGACACGCAGCTCTCCTGTGATTGGTCAGTGTGGCAGAGAGCTCTCCTGTGATTTGTTAGTGTGGCAGAGAGCACTCCTGTGATTGGTTAGTGTGGCAGAGAGCACTCCTGTGATTGGTTAGTGTGGCAGAGAGCTCTCCTGTGATTGGTTAATGTGACACGCAGCTCTCCTGTGATTGGTCAGTGTGGCAGAGAGCTCTCCTGTGATTGGTTAATGTGGCAGAGAGCTCTCCTGTGATTGGTTAATGTGGCAGAGAGCTCTCCTGTGATTGGTTAGTGTGGCAGAGAGCACTCCTGTGATTGGTTAGTGTGGCAGAGAGCACTCCTGTGATTGGTTAGTGTGGCAGAGAGCACTCCTGTGATTGGTTAGTGTGGCAGAGAGCACTCCTGTGATTGGTTAGTGTGGCAGAGAGCACTCCTGTGATTGGTTAATGTGGCAGAGAGCTCTCCTGTGATTGGTTAGTGTGGCAGAGAGCACTCCTGTGATTGGTTAGTGTGGCAGAGAGCTCTCCTGTGATTGATTAATGTGACACGCAGCTCTCCTGTGATTGGTCAGTGTGGCAGAGAGCTCTCCTGTGATTTGTTAGTGTGGCAGAGAGTACTCCTGTGATTGGTTAGTGTGGCAGAGAGCACTCCTGTGATTGGTTAGTGTGGCAGAGAGCTCTCCTGTGATTGGTTAATGTGACACGCAGCTCTCCTGTGATTGGTCAGTGTGGCAGAGAGCTCTCCTGTGATTGGTTAATGTGGCAGAGAGCTCTCCTGTGATTGGTTAATGTGGCAGAGAGCTCTCCTGTGATTGGTTAGTGTGGCAGAGAGCACTCCTTTGATTGGTTAGTGTGGCAGAGAGCACTCCTGTGATTGGTTAGTGTGGCAGAGAGCACTCCTGTGATTGGTTAATGTGGCAGAGAGCTCTCCTGTGATTGGTCAGTGTGGCAGACAGCTCTCCTGTGATTGGTCAGTGTGGCAGAGAGCACTCCTGTGATCGGTCAGTGTGGCAGAGAGCTCTCCTGTGATTGGTTAGTGTGGAGAGCACTCCTGTGATTGGTCAGTGTGGCAGAGGGTACTCCTGTGATTGGTCAGTGTGGCAGAGAGCTCTCCTATGATTGGTTAGTGTGGCAGAGAGCTCTCCTGTGATTGGTCAGTGTGGCAGAGAGCTCTCATGTGATTGGTTAGTGTGGCAGAGAGCACTCCTGTGATTGGTCAGTGTGGCAGAGAGCTCTCCTGTGATTGGTTAGTGTGGCAGGGAGCTCTCCTGTGATTGGTTAGTGTGGCAGAGAGCTCTCCTGTGATTGGTTAGTGTGGCAGAGAGCACTCCTGTGATTGGTTAGTGTGGCAGAGAGCACTCCTGTGATTGGTTAGTGTGGCAAAGAGCACTCCTGTGATTGGTCAGTGTGGCAGAGAGCTCTCCTGTGATTGGTTAATGTGGCAGAGAGCTCTCCTGTGATCGGTCAGTGTGGCAGAGAGCTCTCCTGTGATTGGTCAGTGTGGCAGAGAGCAATCCTGTGATTGATTAATGTGACACGCAGCTCTCCTGTGATTGGTTAGTGTGACACGCAGCTCTCCTGTGATTGGTTAGTGTGACAAGCAGCTCTCCTGTGATTGGTTAGTGTGACACGCAGCTCTCCTGTGATTGATTAATGTGACACGCAGCTCTCCTGTGATTGGTTAGTGTGGCAGAGAGCTCTCCTGTGATTGGTTAGTGTGGCAGAGACCTCTCCTGTGATTGGTCAGTGTGGCAGAGAGCTCTCCTGTGATTGATTAATGTGACACGCAGCTCTCCTGTGATTGGTCAGTGTGGCAGAGAGCTCTCCTGTGATTGGTCAGTGTGGCAGAGAGCTCTCCTGTGATTGGTTAGTGTGGCAGAGAGCTCTCCTGTGATTGGTTAATGTGGCAGAGAGCTCTCCTGTGATTGGTTAATGTGGCAGAGAGCTCTCCTGTGATTGGTTAATGTGGCAGAGAGCTCTCCTGTGATTGGTTAGTGTGGCAGAGAGCACTCCTGTGATTGGTTAATGTGGCAGAGAGCTCTCCTGTGATTTGTTAGTGTGGCAGAGAGCACTCCTGTGATTGGTTAGTGTGGCAGAGAGCACTCCTGTGATTGGTTAGTGTGGCAGAGAGCACTCCTGTGATTGGTTAATGTGGCAGAGAGCTCTCCTGTGATTGGTTAGTGTGGCAGAGAGCACTCCTGTGATTGGTTAGTGTGGCAGAGAGCTCTCCTGTGATTGATTAATGTGACACGCAGCTCTCCTGTGATTGGTCAGTGTGGCAGAGAGCTCTCCTGTGATTTGTTAGTGTGGCAGAGAGCACTCCTGTGATTGGTTAGTGTGGCAGAGAGCACTCCTGTGATTGGTTAGTGTGGCAGAGAGCTCTCCTGTGATTGGTTAATGTGACACGCAGCTCTCCTGTGATTGGTCAGTGTGGCAGAGAGCTCTCCTGTGATTGGTTAATGTGGCAGAGAGCTCTCCTGTGATTGGTTAATGTGGCAGAGAGCTCTCCTGTGATTGGTTAGTGTGGCAGAGAGCACTCCTGTGATTGGTTAGTGTGGCAGAGAGCACTCCTGTGATTGGTTAGTGTGGCAGAGAGCACTCCTGTGATTGGTTAGTGTGGCAGAGAGCACTCCTGTGATTGGTTAGTGTGGCAGAGAGCACTCCTGTGATTGGTTAATGTGGCAGAGAGCTCTCCTGTGATTGGTTAGTGTGGCAGAGAGCACTCCTGTGATTGGTTAGTGTGGCAGAGAGCTCTCCTGTGATTGATTAATGTGACACGCAGCTCTCCTGTGATTGGTCAGTGTGGCAGAGAGCTCTCCTGTGATTTGTTAGTGTGGCAGAGAGCTCTCCTGTGATTGGTTAGTGTGGCAGAGAGCACTCCTGTGATTGGTTAGTGTGGCAGAGAGCTCTCCTGTGATTGGTTAGTGTGGCAGAGAGCACTCCTGTGATTGGTTAGTGTGGCAGAGAGCTCTCCTGTGATTGATTAATGTGACACGCAGCTCTCCTGTGATTGGTCAGTGTGGCAGAGAGCTCTCCTGTGATTTGTTAGTGTGGCAGAGAGTACTCCTGTGATTGGTTAGTGTGGCAGAGAGCACTCCTGTGATTGGTTAGTGTGGCAGAGAGCACTCCTGTGATTGGTTAGTGTGGCAGAGAGCTCTCCTGTGATTGATTAATGTGACACGCAGCTCTCCTGTGATTGGTCAGTGTGGCAGAGAGCTCTCCTGTGATTTGTTAGTGTGGCAGAGAGCACTCCTGTGATTGGTTAGTGTGGCAGAGAGCACTCCTGTGATTGGTTAGTGTGGCAGAGAGCTCTCCTGTGATTGGTTAATGTGACACGCAGCTCTCCTGTGATTGGTCAGTGTGGCAGAGAGCTCTCCTGTGATTGGTTAATGTGGCAGAGAGCTCTCCTGTGATTGGTTAATGTGGCAGAGAGCTCTCCTGTGATTGGTTAGTGTGGCAGAGAGCACTCCTGTGATTGGTTAGTGTGGCAGAGAGCACTCCTGTGATTGGTTAGTGTGGCAGAGAGCACTCCTGTGATTGGTTAGTGTGGCAGAGAGCACTCCTGTGATTGGTTAGTGTGGCAGAGAGCACTCCTGTGATTGGTTAATGTGGCAGAGAGCTCTCCTGTGATTGGTTAGTGTGGCAGAGAGCACTCCTGTGATTGGTTAGTGTGGCAGAGAGCTCTCCTGTGATTGATTAATGTGACACGCAGCTCTCCTGTGATTGGTCAGTGTGGCAGAGAGCTCTCCTGTGATTTGTTAGTGTGGCAGAGAGCTCTCCTGTGATTGGTTAGTGTGGCAGAGAGCACTCCTGTGATTGGTTAGTGTGGCAGAGAGCTCTCCTGTGATTGGTTAGTGTGGCAGAGAGCACTCCTGTGATTGGTTAGTGTGGCAGAGAGCTCTCCTGTGATTGATTAATGTGACACGCAGCTCTCCTGTGATTGGTCAGTGTGGCAGAGAGCTCTCCTGTGATTTGTTAGTGTGGCAGAGAGTACTCCTGTGATTGGTTAGTGTGGCAGAGAGCACTCCTGTGATTGGTTAGTGTGGCAGAGAGCTCTCCTGTGATTGGTTAATGTGACACGCAGCTCTCCTGTGATTGGTCAGTGTGGCAGAGAGCTCTCCTGTGATTGGTTAATGTGGCAGAGAGCTCTCCTGTGATTGGTTAATGTGGCAGAGAGCTCTCCTGTGATTGGTTAGTGTGGCAGAGAGCACTCCTTTGATTGGTTAGTGTGGCAGAGAGCACTCCTGTGATTGGTTAGTGTGGCAGAGAGCACTCCTGTGATTGGTTAATGTGGCAGAGAGCTCTCCTGTGATTGGTCAGTGTGGCAGACAGCTCTCCTGTGATTGGTCAGTGTGGCAGAGAGCACTCCTGTGATCGGTCAGTGTGGCAGAGAGCTCTCCTGTGATTGGTTAGTGTGGAGAGCACTCCTGTGATTGGTCAGTGTGGCAGAGGGTACTCCTGTGATTGGTCAGTGTGGCAGAGAGCTCTCCTATGATTGGTTAGTGTGGCAGAGAGCTCTCCTGTGATTGGTCAGTGTGGCAGAGAGCTCTCATGTGATTGGTTAGTGTGGCAGAGAGCACTCCTGTGATTGGTCAGTGTGGCAGAGAGCTCTCCTGTGATTGGTTAGTGTGGCAGGGAGCTCTCCTGTGATTGGTTAGTGTGGCAGAGAGCTCTCCTGTGATTGGTTAGTGTGGCAGAGAGCACTCCTGTGATTGGTTAGTGTGGCAGAGAGCACTCCTGTGATTGGTTAGTGTGGCAAAGAGCACTCCTGTGATTGGTCAGTGTGGCAGAGAGCTCTCCTGTGATTGGTTAATGTGGCAGAGAGCTCTCCTGTGATCGGTCAGTGTGGCAGAGAGCTCTCCTGTGATTGGTCAGTGTGGCAGAGAGCAATCCTGTGATTGATTAATGTGACACGCAGCTCTCCTGTGATTGGTTAGTGTGACACGCAGCTCTCCTGTGATTGGTTAGTGTGACAAGCAGCTCTCCTGTGATTGGTTAGTGTGACACGCAGCTCTCCTGTGATTGATTAATGTGACACGCAGCTCTCCTGTGATTGGTTAGTGTGGCAGAGAGCTCTCCTGTGATTGGTTAGTGTGGCAGAGACCTCTCCTGTGATTGGTCAGTGTGGCAGAGAGCTCTCCTGTGATTGATTAATGTGACACGCAGCTCTCCTGTGATTGGTCAGTGTGGCAGAGAGCTCTCCTGTGATTGGTCAGTGTGGCAGAGAGCTCTCCTGTGATTGGTTAGTGTGGCAGAGAGCTCTCCTGTGATTGGTTAATGTGGCAGAGAGCTCTCCTGTGATTGGTTAATGTGGCAGAGAGCTCTCCTGTGATTGGTTAATGTGGCAGAGAGCTCTCCTGTGATTGGTTAGTGTGGCAGAGAGCACTCCTGTGATTGGTTAATGTGGCAGAGAGCTCTCCTGTGATTTGTTAGTGTGGCAGAGAGCACTCCTGTGATTGGTTAGTGTGGCAGAGAGCACTCCTGTGATTGGTTAGTGTGGCAGAGAGCACTCCTGTGATTGGTTAATGTGGCAGAGAGCTCTCCTGTGATTGGTTAGTGTGGCAGAGAGCACTCCTGTGATTGGTTAGTGTGGCAGAGAGCTCTCCTGTGATTGATTAATGTGACACGCAGCTCTCCTGTGATTGGTCAGTGTGGCAGAGAGCTCTCCTGTGATTTGTTAGTGTGGCAGAGAGCACTCCTGTGATTGGTTAGTGTGGCAGAGAGCACTCCTGTGATTGGTTAGTGTGGCAGAGAGCTCTCCTGTGATTGGTTAATGTGACACGCAGCTCTCCTGTGATTGGTCAGTGTGGCAGAGAGCTCTCCTGTGATTTGTTAGTGTGGCAGAGAGCACTCCTGTGATTGGTTAGTGTGGCAGAGAGCACTCCTGTGATTGGTTAGTGTGGCAGAGAGCTCTCCTGTGATTGGTTAATGTGACACGCAGCTCTCCTGTGATTGGTCAGTGTGGCAGAGAGCTCTCCTGTGATTGGTTAATGTGGCAGAGAGCTCTCCTGTGATTGGTTAATGTGGCAGAGAGCTCTCCTGTGATTGGTTAGTGTGGCAGAGAGCACTCCTGTGATTGGTTAGTGTGGCAGAGAGCACTCCTGTGATTGGTTAGTGTGGCAGAGAGCACTCCTGTGATTGGTTAGTGTGGCAGAGAGCACTCCTGTGATTGGTTAGTGTGGCAGAGAGCACTCCTGTGATTGGTTAATGTGGCAGAGAGCTCTCCTGTGATTGGTTAGTGTGGCAGAGAGCACTCCTGTGATTGGTTAGTGTGGCAGAGAGCTCTCCTGTGATTGATTAATGTGACACGCAGCTCTCCTGTGATTGGTCAGTGTGGCAGAGAGCTCTCCTGTGATTTGTTAGTGTAGCAGAGAGCACTCCTGTGATTGGTTAGTGTGGCAGAGAGCACTCCTGTGATTGGTTAGTGTGGCAGAGAGCACTCCTGTGATTGGTTAGTGTGGCAGAGAGCTCTCCTGTGATTGGTTAATGTGACACGCAGCTCTCCTGTGATTGGTCAGTGTGGCAGAGAGCTCTCCTGTGATTGGTTAATGTGGCAGAGAGCTCTCCTGTGATTGGTTAATGTGGCAGAGAGCTCTCCTGTGATTGGTTAGTGTGGCAGAGAGCACTCCTGTGATTGGTTAGTGTGGCAGAGAGCACTCCTGTGATTGGTTAGTGTGGCAGAGAGCACTCCTGTGATTGGTTAATGTGGCAGAGAGCTCTCCTGTGATTGGTCAGTGTGGCAGACAGCTCTCCTGTGATTGGTCAGTGTGGCAGAGAGCACTCCTGTGATCGGTCAGTGTGGCAGAGAGCTCTCCTGTGATTGGTTAGTGTGGAGAGCACTCCTGTGATTGGTCAGTGTGGCAGAGGGTACTCCTGTGATTGGTCAGTGTGGCAGAGAGCTCTCCTATGATTGGTTAGTGTGGTAGAGAGCTCTCCTGTGATTGGTCAGTGTGGCAGAGAGCTCTCATGTGATTGGTTAGTGTGGCAGAGAGCACTCCTGTGATTGGTCAGTGTGGCAGAGAGCTCTCCTGTGATTGGTTAGTGTGGCAGGGAGCTCTCCTGTGATTGGTTAGTGTGGCAGAGAGCTCTCCTGTGATTGGTTAGTGTGGCAGAGAGCACTCCTGTGATTGGTTAGTGTGGCAGAGAGCACTCCTGTGATTGGTTAGTGTGGCAAAGAGCACTCCTGTGATTGGTTAATGTGGCAGAGAGCTCTCCTGTGATTGGTTAGTGTGTCAGAGAGCACTCCTGTGATTGGTTAGTGTGGCAGAGAGCTCTCCTGTGATTGATTAATGTGACACGCAGCTCTCCTGTGATTGGTCAGTGTGGCAGAGAGCTCTCCTGTGATTGGTTAATGTGGCAGAGAGCTCTCCTGTGATTGGTTAATGTGGCAGAGAGCTCTCCTGTGATTGGTTAGTGTGGCAGAGAGCACTCCTGTGATTGGTTAGTGTGGCAGAGAGCACTCCTGTGATTGGTTAGTGTGGCAGAGAGCACTCCTGTGATTGGTTAATGTGGCAGAGAGCTCTCCTGTGATTGGTTAGTGTGGAGAGCACTACTGTGATTGGTTAGTGTGGCAGAGGGTACTCCTGTGATTGGTCAGTGTGGCAGAGAGCTCTCCTGTGATTGGTTAGTGTGGCAGAGAGCACTCCTGTGATTGGTTAGTGTGGCAGAGAGCTCTCCTGTGATTGATTAATGTGACACGCAGCTCTCCTGTGATTGGTCAGTGTGGCAGAGAGCTCTCCTGTGATTGGTTAATGTGGCAGAGAGCTCTCCTGTGATTGGTTAATGTGGCAGAGAGCTCTCCTGTGATTGGTTAGTGTGGCAGAGAGCACTCCTGTGATTGGTTAGTGTGGCAGAGAGCACTCCTGTGATTGGTTAGTGTGGCAAAGAGCACTCCTGTGATTGGTTAATGTGGCAGAGAGCTCTCCTGTGATTGGTTAGTGTGTCAGAGAGCACTCCTGTGATTGGTTAGTGTGGCAGAGAGCTCTCCTGTGATTGATTAATGTGACACGCAGCTCTCCTGTGATTGGTCAGTGTGGCAGAGAGCTCTCCTGTGATTGGTTAATGTGGCAGAGAGCTCTCCTGTGATTGGTTAATGTGGCAGAGAGCTCTCCTGTGATTGGTTAGTGTGGCAGAGAGCACTCCTGTGATTGGTTAGTGTGGCAGAGAGCACTCCTGTGATTGGTTAGTGTGGCAGAGAGCACTCCTGTGATTGGTTAATGTGGCAGAGAGCTCTCCTGTGATTGGTTAGTGTGGAGAGCACTACTGTGATTGGTTAGTGTGGCAGAGGGTACTCCTGTGATTGGTCAGTGTGGCAGAGAGCTCTCCTGTGATTGGTTAGTGTGGCAGAGAGCACTCCTGTGATTGGTTAGAGTGGCAGAGAGCTCTCCTGTGATTGATTAATGTGACACGCAGCTCTCCTGTGATTGGTCAGTGTGGCAGAGAGCTCTCCTGTGATTGGTTAATGTGGCAGAGAGCTCTCCTGTGATTGGTTAATGTGGCAGAGAGCTCTCCTGTGATTGGTTCGTGTGGCAGAGAGCACTCCTGTGATTGGTTAGTGTGGCAGAGAGCACTCCTGTGATTGGTTAGTGTGGCAGAGAGCACTCCTGTGATTGGTTAATGTTGGAGAGAGCTCTCCTGTGATTGGTCAGTGTGGCAGACAGCTCTCCTGTGATTGGTCAGTGTGGCAGAGAGCACTCCTGTGATCGGTCAGTGTGGCAGAGAGCTCTCCTGTGATTGGTTAGTGTGGAGAGCACTCCTGTGATTGGTCAGTGTGGCAGAGGGTACTCCTGTGATTGGTCAGTGTAGCAGAGAGCTCTCCTATGATTGGTTAGTGTGGCAGAGAGCTCTCCTGTGATTGGTCAGTGTGGCAGAGAGCTCTCATGTTATTGGTTAGGGTGGCAGAGAGCACTCCTGTGATTGGTCAGTGTGGCAGAGAGCTCTCCTGTGATTGGTTAGTGTGGCAGGGAGCTCTCCTGTGATTGGTTAGTGTGGCAGAGAGCTCTCCTGTGATTGGTTAGTGTGCAGGAGAGCACTCCTGTGATTGGTTTGTGTGGCAGAGAGCACTCCTGTGATTGGTTTGTGTGGCAGAGAGCTCTCATGTGATTGGTCAGTGTGGCAGAGACCTCTCCTGTGATTGGTTAGTGTGGCAGAGAGCGCTCCTGTGATCGGTCAGTGTGGCAGAGAGCTCTCCTGTGATTGGTCAGTGTGGCAGAGAGCTCTCCTGTGATTGGTTAGTGTGGCAGAGAGCTCTCCTGTGGTTGGTCAGTGTGGCAGAGAGCTCTCATGTGATTGGTTAGTGTGGCAGAGAACACTCCTGTAATTGTTCAGTGTGGCAGAGAGCTCTCCTGTGATTGGTTAGTGTGGCAGAGAGCACTCCTGTGATTGGTCAGTGTGGCAGAGACCTCTCCTGTGATCGGTCAGTGTGGCAGAGAGCGCTCCTGTGATCGGTCAGTGTGGCAGAGAGCTCTCCTGCGATTGGTTAGTGTGGCAGAGAGCGATTGGTCAGTGTGGCGGAGAGCTCTCATGTGATTGGTTAGTGTGGCAGACAGCTCTCCTGTGATTGGTCAGTGTGGCAGAGAGCACTCCTGTGATTGGTTTGTGTGGCAGAGAGCTCTCCTGTGGTTGGTCAGTGTGGCAGAGACCTCTCCTGTGATCGGTCAGTGTGGCAGAGAGCGCTCCTGTGATCGGTCAGTGTGGCAGAGAGCTCTCCTGTGATCGGTCAGTGTGGAGAGCACTCCTGTGATTGGTCAGTGTGGCAGAGAGCTCTCCTGTGATTGGTCAGTGTGGCAGAGAGCTCTCCTGTGATTGGTCAGTGTGGCAGAGAGCTCTCCTGTGATCAGTCAGTGTGGAGAGCACTCCTGTGATTGGTCAGTGTGGCAGAGAGCGCTCCTGTGATTGGTCAGTGTGACAGAGAGCTTTCCTGTGATTGGTTAGTGTGGCAGAGAGCGCTCCTGTGATCGGTCAGTGTGGCAGAGAGCTCTCCTGTGATCGGTCAGTGTGGCAGAGAACACTCCTGTGATTGGTCAGTGTGATAGAAAGCTCTCCTGTGATTGCTTAGTGTGGCAGAGAGCTCTCCTGTGATTGGTCAGTGTGGCAGAGAGCTCTCCTGTGATTGGTCAGTGTGGCAGAGAGCTCTCCTGTGATTGGTTAGTGTGGCAGAGATCTCTCCTGTGATTGTTTAATGTGGCACACAGCTCTCCTGTGATTGGTTTGTGTGGCAGAGAGCACTCCTGTGATTGGTTTGTGTGGCAGAGAGCTCTCATTTGATTGGTCAGTGTGGCAGAGACCTCTCCTGTGATTGGTTAGTGTGGCAGAGAGCGTTCCTGTGATCGGTCAGTGTGGCAGAGAGCTCTCCTGTGATTGGTTAGTGTGGCAGAGAGCTATCCTGTGATTGGTTAGTGTGGCAGAGAGCTCTCCTGTGATTGGTTAGTGTGGCAGAGAGCACTCCTGTGATTGGTTAATGTGGCAGAGAGCTCTCCTGTGATTGGTTAGTGTGGCAGAGAGCACTCCTGTGATTGGTTAGTGTGGCAGAGAGCTCTCCTGTGATTGGTTAGTGTGGCAGAGAGCTCTCCTGTGATTGGTTAATGTGGCAGAGAGCTCTCCTGTGATTGGTTAATGTGGCAGAGAGCTCTCCTGTGATTGGTTAGTGTGGCAGAGAGCACTCCTGTGATTGGTTAGTGTGGCAGAGAGCTCTCCTGTGATTGATTAATGTGACACGCAGCTCTCCTGTGATTGGTCAGTGTGGCAGAGAGCTCTCCTGTGATTGGTTAATGTGGCAGAGAGCTCTCCTGTGATTGGTTAATGTGGCAGAGAGCTCTCCTGTGATTGGTTAGTGTGGCAGAGAGCACTCCTGTGATTGGTTAGTGTGGCAGAGAGCACTCCTGTGATTGGTTAGTGTGGCAGAGAGCACTCCTGTGATTGGTTAATGTGGCAGAGAGCTCTCCTGTGATTGGTCAGTGTGGCAGACAGCTCTCCTGTGATTGGTCAGTGTGGCAGAGAGCACTCCTGTGATCGGTCAGTGTGGCAGAGAGCTCTCCTGTGATTGGTTAGTGTGGAGAGCACTCCTGTGATTGGTCAGTGTGGCAGAGGGTACTCCTGTGATTGGTCAGTGTGGCAGAGAGCTCTCCTGTGATTGGTTAGTGTGGCAGAGAGCTCTCCTGTGATTGGTTAATGTGGCAGAGAGCTCTCCTGTGATTGGTTAATGTGGCAGAGAGCTCTCCTGTGATTGGTTAATGTGGCAGAGAGCTCTCCTGTGATTGGTTAGTGTGGCAGAGAGCACTCCTGTGATTGGTTAATGTGGCAGAGAGCTCTCCTGTGATTGGTTAGTGTGGCAGAGAGCACTCCTGTGATTGGTTAGTGTGGCAGAGAGCACTCCTGTGATTGGTTAGTGTGGCAGAGAGCACTCCTGTGATTGGTTAATGTGGCAGAGAGCTCTCCTGTGATTGGTTAGTGTGGCAGAGAGCACTTCTGTGATTGGTTAGTGTGGCAGAGAGCTCTCCTGTGATTGGTTAGTGTGGCAGAGAGCACTCCTGTGATTGGTTTGTGTGGCAGAGAGCACTCCTGTGATTGGTTTGTGTGGCAGAGAGCTCTCATGTGATTGGTCAGTGTGGCAGAGACCTCTCCTGTGATTGGTTAGTGTGGCAGAGAGCGCTCCTGTGATCGGTCAGTGTGGCAGAGAGCTCTCCTGTGATTGGTTAGTGTGGCAGAGAGCTCTCCTGTGATTGGTTAGTGTGGCAGAGAGCTCTCCTGTGATTGGTCAGTGTGGCAGAGAGCTCTCATGTGATTGGTTAGTGTGGCAGAGAGCACTCCTGTAATTGGTCAGTGTGGCAGAGAGCTCTCCTGTGATTGGTTAGTGTGGCAGAGAGCACTCCTGTGATTGGTCAGTGTGGCAGAGACCTCTCCTGTGATCGGTCAGTGTGGCCGAGAGCGCTCCTGTGATCGGTCAGTGTGGCAGAGAGCTCTCCTGCGATTGGTTAGTGTGGCAGAGAGCGATTGGTCAGTGTGGCGGAGAGCTCTCATGTGATTGGTTAGTGTGGCAGACAGCTCTCCTGTGATTGGTCAGTGTGGCAGAGAGCACTCCTGTGATTGGTTTGTGTGGCAGAGAGCTCTCCTGTGGTTGGTCAGTGTGGCAGAGACCTCTCCTGTGATCGGTCAGTGTGGCAGAGAGCGCTCCTGTGATCGGTCAGTGTGGCAGAGAGCACTCCTGTGATCGGTCAGTGTGGAGAGCACTCCTGTGATTGGTCAGTGTGGCAGAGAGCGCTCCTGTGATTGGTCAGTGTGGCAGAGAGCTCTCCTGTGATTGGTCAGTGTGGCAGAGAGCTCTCCTGTGATCAGTCAGTGTGGAGAGCACTCCTGTGATTGGTCAGTGTGGCAGAGAGCGCTCCTGTGATTGGTCAGTGTTACAGAGAGCTTTCCTGTGATTTTTTAGTGTGGCAGAGAGCGCTCCTGTGATCGGTCAGTGTGGCAGAGAGCTCTCCTGTGATCGGTCAGTGTGGCAGAGAACACTCCTGTGATTGGTCAGTGTGATAGAAAGCTCTCCTGTGATTGCTTAGTGTGGCAGAGAGCTCTCCTGTGATTGGTTTGTGTGGCAGAGAGCACTCCTGTGATTGGTTTGTGTGGCAGAGAGCTCTCATTTGATTGGTCAGTGTGGCAGAGACCTCTCCTGTGATTGGTTAGTGTGGCAGAGAGCGTTCCTGTGATCTGTCAGTGTGGCAGAGAGCTCTCCTCTGATTGGTTAGTGTGGCAGAGAGCTATCCTGTGATTGGTTAGTGTGGCAGAGAGCTCTCCTGTGATTGGTCAGTGTGGCAGAGAGCACTCCTGTGATTGGTCAGTGTGGCAGAGAGCTCTCCTGTGATTGGTTAGTGTGGCAGAGAGCACTCCTGTGATTGGTCAGTGTGGCAGAGACCTCTCCTGTGATCGGTCAGTGTGGCAGAGAGCGCTCCTGTGATCGGTCAATGTGGCAGAGAGCTCTCAAGCGATTGGTTAGTGTGGCAGAGAGCGATTGGTCAGTGTGGCAGAGAGCTCTCATGTGATTGGTTAATGTGGCAGAGAGCTCTCCTGTGATTGGTCAGTGTGGCAGAGAGCACTCCTGTGATTGGTTTGTGTGGCAGAGAGCTCTCCTGTGGGTGGTCAGTGTTGCAGAGACCTCTCCTGTGATCGGTCAGTGTGGCAGAGAGCGCTCCTGTGATCGGTCAGTGTGGCAGAGAGCTCTCCTGTGATCGGTCAGTGTGGAGAGCACTCATGTGATTGGTCAGTGTGGCAGAGAGCGCTCCTGTGATTGGTCAGTGTGGCAGAGAGCTCTCCTGTGATTGGTCAGTGTGGCAGAGAGCTCTCCTGTGATCGGTCAGTGTGCAGAGCACTCCTGTGATTGGTCAGTGTGGCAGAGAGCGCTCCTGTGATTGGTCAGTGTTGCAGAGAGCACTCCTGTGATTGGTCAGTGTGGCAGAGAGCGCTCCTGTGATTGGTCAGTGTGGCAGAGAGCTCTCCTGTGATCGGTCAGTGTGGCAGAGAGCACTCTTGTGATTGGTCAGTGTGACAGAGAGCTCTCCTGTGATTGCATAGTGTGGCAGAGAGCTCTCCTGTGATTGGTCAGTGTGGCAGAGAGCTCTCCTGTGATTGGTTAATGTGACACACAGCTCTCCTGTGATTGGTTAGTGTGGCAGAGAGCACTCCTGTGATTGGTCAGTGTGACATAGAGCTCTCATGTGATTGGTTAGTGTGACAGAGAGCTCTCCTGTGATCGGTCAGTGTGGAGAGCACTCCTGTGATTGGTCAGTGTGGCAGAGACCTCTCCTGTGATTGGTCAGTGTGGCAGAGCGCTCTCCTGTGATCGGTCAGTGTGGAGAGCACTCCTGTGATTGGTCAGTGTGGCAGAGAGCACTCCTGTGATTGGTCAGTGTGGCAGAGGGTACTCCTGTGATTGGTTAGTGTGGCAGAGAGCTCTCCTGTGATCGGTCAGTGTGGAGAGCACTCCTGTGATTGGTCAGTGTGGCAGAGAGCACTCCTGTGATTGGTTAGTGTGGCAGAGAGCTCTCCTGTGATTGGTTTGTGTGGCAGAGAGCACTCCTGTGATTGGTCAGTGTGGCAGAGAGCACTCCTGTGATTGGTTAGTGTGGCAGAGAGCACTCCTGTGATTAGTCAGTGTGGCAGAGAGCTCTCATGTGATTTGTTAGTGTGGCAGAGACCTCTCCTATGATTGGTCAGTGTGGCAGAGAGCACTCCTGTGATTGGTTAGTGTGGCAGAGAGTTCTCCTGTGATCCGGCCTATGGATGTAGTATGTATGGACGTTTTGTGCATAGAGCCGGATTCGAAAGGTATAGGAAATGTGCTAGTAGTGACAGATCACTACACTCGATACGCGCAAGCCTTTCCCACTAAAGATCAGAAAGCTACCACAGGGGCTAAAGTGCTGTGGGAGAAGTATTTTGTGCATTATGGTCTTAATGGTACACTTTCCAATCCCTTTAATTTAATACAACTGGGATCATTGTTATGAACGTCTTAGAAGTGCTTTAATAACGGAGTAAGGGGCATACCTTTCGCTGAAGTTATCGGTATGTTCTTAACATTTCTCAAGTGTTGCAACATACGCATTTTAAATGGTCTCTTGGTCGTACCAAAGTACTGTAAATGACAGCTGCACTGTAAGACATAGACCACATGCGCAGTGAGACAATTAATACGACCTTCAGTGTTATAAACGAGATTAGTAGCACAAGGCGTAGCAGTTTTGTCTTTAGTGATATGATTGCACGCCCTGCATTTGCCGCATTTATATGTGCCGACAATCCCTAGACTGCATATATTACATTAAAGAAAGATCCCACAAATTAAATCCCATTAAGTACCAGACAGGGTAACAGAGATGTCCACCTACTAAAACGAGAACAGTACTGGATATATATATATTCCAAACCAGGTTTCCTACTGGCTTTAATGAGCTAATTGAACTTACTCCGTTTGTGAAATAATGATACCACATGTACGCGACGTTTATTTAGTGACGTTACTGTGTTTATTGTGTATTTGTTCCCACGTGTGAGCCTGTATTCATTCATTGATGTATGTGCTGCATGTTTGGTGTATGGCATGCTTGGTTTGTAGCATGTTCTATATCTGTAGTTCAGCAGTGAATGGGTTAATATCCATATTCGCCCGTTTCCCTGTTTCCTTTGGATGTAATGTCTGCGTTGTTGACACTGAATATATATGCTGTTAGAACTGATTATATGCCTTATCTTGGCTGATGTTGGCTAAAACTGCTGCCCTCATAGAGTTATAAATACCCTCCGTGAGGACACATATGTATGGCATCCAATATGTACTTATTTCCAGCCCGGCACTCTGATTGGCTGTGGCTTGTGTAAATATGCGCTGGTGACGCTGTACGTGACCTCCTGACGAAGCACGTAGTGCGAAACGCGTAGAGGTCACGACAGGTCACTCTGCGCGTGTTTCTGACAGGCTGAGATGGCGTCTGCAGGAAGCCCGGGCGGTGGTTAGATCTCTGCGGTGACGTGATCCGGATCCCTATACGTTTGCCGCGGAACCCGCTTTGGGCTTCGGTGTAAGTCTCCGTCTCCCCCTGCCAGCCTTAGACAGTTGTTTAACTACATTTTAGTCAATTCAGGATCATTTGTTCTGCTTTATTTAACATTGTCTTTTTTATTATTTTACTATATTCTTTACCGTGTGTTATGTTGTTAATGGATTTAGATTAATTAGTGTATATCCTATGGTTTATGTTCAGTGTAACTGAACCTAGCTGTGTGACGCTTTATACTGAGGTGGGGTTGGATCCCCTCAGTGAAGTATTAATTAGTAATAAATGATTTACTATTTTTAATCCCTGGTGCGCATTGTGTGTATTTTTCCTTCTTGTCTTCCAAGGTGCTCCCCCTTTTAGGGGGTCACCTTGTTTTATGAGCCGATTGGGGAGATGCTCCACACACATGCTGCAAGGGGATTTACAATTCCAACACTTCATATACCTGCAGCACGAGCGCTGAATTTCCTACATTACCTGCTTTAGCAGAAAGAGGTTGCAGGACAGTGCCTGACTGTCAGCACAGTGTGTAGCAGGAAGAGGTTGCAGGACAGAGCCTGACTGTCAGCACAGTGTGTAGCAGGAAGAGGTTGCAGGACAGAGCCTGACTGTCAGCACAGTGTGTAGCAGGAAGAGGTTGCAGGACAGTGCCTGACTGTCAGCACAGTGTGTAGCAGGAAGAGGTTGCAGGGCAGAGCCTGACTGTCAGCACAGTGTGTAGCAGGAAGAGGTTGCAGGGCAGAGCCTGACTGTCAGCACAGTGTGTAGCAGGAAGAGATTGCAGGACAGAGCCTGACTGTCAGCACAGTGTGTAGCAGGAAGAGGTTGCAGGACAGTGCCTGACTGTCAGCACAGTGTGTAGCAGGAAGAGGTTGCAGGGCAGAGCCTGACTGTCAGCACAGTGTGTAGCAGGAAGAGGTTGCAGGACAGTGCCTGACTGTCAGCACAGTGTGTAGCAGGAAGAGGTTGCAGGACAGTGCCTGACTGTCAGCACAGTGTGTAGCAGGAAGAGGTTGCAGGACAGTTCCTGACTGTCAGCACAGTGTGTAGCAGGAAGAGGTTGCAGGACAGAGCCTGACTGTCAGCACAGTGTGTAGCAGGAAGAGATTGCAGGACAGAGCCTGACTGTCAGCACAGTGTGTAGCAGGAAGAGATTGCAGGACAGTGCCTGACTGTCAGCACAGTGTGTAGCAGGAAGAGGTTGCAGGACAGTGCCTGACTGTCAGCACAGTGTGTAGCAGCAAGAGGTTGCAGGACAGAGCCTGACTGTCAGCACAGTGTGTAGCAGGAAGAGGTTGCAGGACAGAGCCTGACTGTCAGCACAGTGTGTAGCAGGAAGAGGTTGCAGGGCAGAGCCTGACTGTCAGCACAGTGTGTAGCAGGAAGAGGTTGCAGGACAGTGCCTGACTGTCAGCACAGTGTGTAGCAGGAAGAGGTTGCAGGACAGTTCCTGACTGTCAGCACAGTGTGTAGCAGGAAGAGGTTGCAGGACAGAGCCTGACTGTCAGCACAGTGTGTAGCAGGAAGAGATTGCAGGACAGTGCCTGACTGTCAGCACAGTGTGTAGCAGGAAGAGGTTGCAGGACAGTGCCTGACTGTCAGCACAGTGTGTAGCAGGAAGAGGTTGCAGGACAGTGCCTGACTGTCAGCACAGTGTGTAGCAGGAAGAGGTTGCAGGACAGAGCCTGACTGTCAGCACAGTGTGTAGCAGGAAGAGGTTGCAGGACAGAGCCTGACTGTCAGCACAGTGTGTAGCAGGAAGAGGTTGCAGAGCAGAGCCTGACTGTCAGCACAGTGTGTAGCAGGAAGAGGTTGCAGGGCAGAGCCTGACTGTCAGCACAGTGTGTAGCAGGAAGAGGTTGCAGGACAGTGCCTGACTGTCAGCACAGTGTGTAGCAGGAAGAGATTGCAGGACAGTGCCTGACTGTCAGCACAGTGTGTAGCAGGAAGAGATTGCAGGACAGTGCCTGACTGTCAGCACAGTGTGTAGCAGGAAGAGGTTGCAGGACAGTGCCTGACTGTCAGCACAGTGTGTAGCAGGAAGAGGTTGCAGGACAGTGCCTGACTGTCAGCACAGTGTGTAGCAGGAAGAGGTTGCAGGACAGTGCCTGACTGTCAGCACAGTGTGTAGCAGGAAGAGATTGCAGGACAGAGCCTGGCTGTCAGCACAGTGTGTAGCAGGAAGAGACTCTGATTGCATAACAGAGACTGTTTGCAAAGGGATAATCCGGCTGGTAATCCCTCCCCTGTGGAGTCAGCGTGTGCCTTCATTTCTGCAGAGAGCAGTGCAGTGCTACGTGGGATCACGTTGCGGTATTGCAGACTCCTCAAGGATTCTCCTGGTTAGGACCATAACCAGGAAGGTATTATATTAAAGTGCACCAACGGGCCCCAACACAGGGAAGCGCTGTCCCTCACACACACACTCCAATCTATCGCTGGTGGACACTAAGAGGTTAAGTGACCTGGCACATTGGTACACCAAGGACTAGGGTGATATAAAGACTGACACTAAAGTGGTGCAACCATTTACATGTGTGGGGTGATGTGATGGTATTCATGCAGGGGAATGTCATGCTGTTTATGTAGGAAACGTTATGCAGAGGTTATTATTATTATGCTAAGTAAATACTGTTTTATCCAACTGCGTGTCGTTACTGCATATGTTGGTTCTGATAAGGGAACACTCCCATCACATTGGGATCCCTCATCAGTGGAGGCGCTGCACCCAGTGTAAGTACACCCCAGGCTCCCAGTGGCGGCGCTGCACCCAGTGTAAGTACACCCCAGGCTCCCAGTGGAGGCGCTGCACCCAGTGTAAGTATACCCCAGGCTCCCAGTGGAGGCGCTGCACCCAGTGTAAGTACACCCCAGGCTCCCAGTGGAGGCGCTGCACCCAGTGTAAGTATATACCCCAGGCTCCCAGTGGAGGCGCTGCACCCAGTGTAAGTATATACCCCAGGCTCCCAGTGGAGGCGCTGCACCCAGTGTAAGTGTACCCCAGGCTCCCAGCGGCGGAGGCTCAGGCCTCTTGTTAGCCTCACAGGTGACAGCAGCATCAGTAGTTACCGTACCCCAGGCGTGCAAGGGCTACATATATATATATATACAATGTTCGACAATTCATTATAACCACACGCCCGTGGCGAATGGATTTAGGCCGCTGGCGAGCTGTGCTGCGGCTCTATGAATTCCCCTGCTAGCTCCAATTTAAAATAAATAAATAAATAAACGTGGGGAAGAGGGCCGGCAGGCAGCTCTGGGTTAGCCCCTTCCCCCGATATTCTCCCCCTCCTGCCCCTGATCTCCTCCCCCTCCTGATCCTGATCTCCTCCCCCCCTGCCCCCGCTCCCCGCTTGCTGCCCGGGGGTGTCCGCCTCTGAAGGGGTGTCCGCCACCTGGAATGCGGGAGATGGGCGCGGGAGATGGGCGCGGCGGGGTTGTGTTGCGCAGCTGTGCACGTGGGTGGGGTGGTGGTTCCCGTTCCCATGCTTGCCCGCTCGATGCGGGTGGACTGTGAGGGGGAAGCTGGAGAGCCGAGTCTTGGCGCTTGCCCCCTTACTCCACTGTGTGTGTGTCGAGGGGGCTTCCCCCACACCACCCCCCCCCCACACCACCCCCCTCCCCCCCACACGAACGCGCCCAACTACCGCAGGAAGGGGGCCTGATAGGTTCTTCAATCCGGGGCAGGTCGGGAGCAAGATGACCAACACTGCTCCATGAGGGAGGGTGAGGTGGAGGGCAGGAAAGGATTTGAGTGTTGGGGGAGGGATTGTATAGGACACGGATGAGATCCGCAGAACACTTGCCGGTGGGGAATAAACGGATGGGAAGAAAGGTCTGGCGAGACGGCCTACATTGCCTGTGTTCCTGACGACAGATTCTCCGGAGCTGACACCGGCTCTAGGGAACCCCGAGGAGACGCATCAGCCGAAGAGATCTGCTCCGGAGATACTGTAGAGGGAAACGGGGTGAGTCATCAGCCCACCAACATTTATCTCTCAGGGGGGGGAGAGAATGTGTGTGTCTGGAGGGGGAGAGAGTGTGTGTGTGTGTGTGTGTGTGTGTGTGTGTGTGTGTGTGTGTGTGTGTGTGTGTGTGTGTGTGTGTGTGTGTGTGTGTGTGTGTGTGTGTGTGTGTGTGTGTGTGTGTGTGTGTGTGTGTGTGTGTGTGTGTGTGTGTAGGGGGGGGAGAGAGAGAGTGTGTGTGTGTGGAGGGGGGAGAGGGTGTATGTGTGTGTGTGTGTGTGGGGAAGGGGGAAGGAGAGAGAGAGAGAGAGAGAGAGAGTGTGTGTGTGTCTGGAGGGGGGGGAGAGAGAATGTGTGTGTGTGTGTGTGTGTGGAGGGGGGAGAGAGAATGCGTGAGTGTGTGTGTCACCTCAAGTACCCAGTCAGTCAGCCTGTCACCCAGTCAGTCACTCAGTCAGTCAGTCACCCAGTCAGTCACCCACCCTGTCAGTCAAGTCAGTCAGTCAGTCACCCAGTCAAGTCAGTCACCCAATCAGCCAGTCACCCACCCAGTCAGTAAGTCACCTACCCACCCAGTCAGTCACCCACCCACCCAGTCAGTCACCCACCCAGTCAGTCAGTCACCTAAAGTCAGTCACCTACCCAAAACCCAGTCAGTCACCTACCTGCCCAAGTCAGTCACCTACCAACCCACCCAGTCAGTCAGTCACCTAAAGTCAGTCAGTCACCTACCCATACCCACCCACCCAGTCAGTCACCTACCCAAGTCAGGCACCCACCCAGTCAGTCACCTTCCCACCCACCCAGTCACCCACCCAGTCACCCAGTCAGACACCCACCCAGTCAGTCACCCACCCAGTCAGTCAGTCACCCACCCAGTCAGTCAGTCACCCACCCAGTCAGTCAGTCACCCACCCAGTCAGTCACCCACCCACCCAGTCAGTCACCCACCCAGTCAGTCACCCACCCAGTCACCCACCCACCCAGTCACCCACCCACCCAGTCAGTCACCCACCCAGTCACCCAGTCAGTCACCCACCCAGTCAGTCACCCACCCAGTCAGTCACCCACCCACCCAGTCAGTCACCCACCCACCCAGTCAGTCACCCGCCCACCCACCCAGTCAGTCACCCGCCCACCCACCCAGTCAGTCACCCACCCAGTCAGTCACCCACCCACCCAGTCAGTCACCCACCCAGTCAGTCACCCACCCACCCAGTCAGTCACCCACCCAGTCAGTCACCCACCCAGTCAGTCACCCACCCAGTCAGTCACCCACCCAGTCAGTCACCCACCCAGTCTCCCAGTCAGTCACCCATCCAAGTGTCAGTCAGTCAGTCACCCAAGTGACAGTCAGTCACCCACCCAAGTGTCAGTCAGTCACCCAAGTGTCAGTCAGTCACCCACCCAGTCAGTCACACACCCAGTCTCCCAGTCAGTCACACACCCAGTCTCCCAGTCAGTCACCCATCCAAGTGTCAGTCAGTCAGTCACCCAAGTGACAGTCAGTCACCCACCCAAGTGTCAGTCAGTCACCCAAGTGTCAGTCACCCACCCAAGTGTCAGTCAGTCACCCACCCAAGTGTCACCCAGTCACCCACCCAAGTGTCACCCAGTCACCCACCCAAGTGTCTGTCAGTCACCCACCTACGAGTCAGTCAGTCACCCACCCAAGCGTCACCCAGTCACCCACCCAAGTGTCACCCAGTCACCCAACCGTCACCCAGTCACCCACCCTAGTGTCACCCAGTCACCCACCCACCCAAGTGTCAGTCAGTCACCCACCCAAGTGTCACCCAGTCACCCACCCCAGTGTCAGTTAGTCACCCACCTAAGTGTCACCCAGTCACCCACCCAAGTGTCAGTCAGTCACCCACCCAAGTGTCAGTCACCCACCCAAGTGTCAGTCAGTCACCCACCCAAGTGTCACCCAGTCACCCACCCAAGTGTCAGTCAGTCACCCACCCAAGTGTCAGTCAGTCACCCAAGTGTCAGTCAGTCACCCACCCAGTCAGTCACACACCCAGTCTCCCAGTCAGTCACACACCCAGTCTCCCAGTCAGTCACCCATCCAAGTGTCAGTCAGTCAGTCACCCAAGTGACAGTCAGTCACCCACCCAAGTGTCAGTCAGTCACCCAAGTGTCAGTCACCCACCCAAGTGTCAGTCAGTCACCCACCCAAGTGTCACCCAGTCACCCACCCAAGTGTCACCCAGTCACCCACCCAAGTGTCTGTCAGTCACCCACCTACGAGTCAGTCAGTCACCCACCCCAGCTTCACCCAGTCACCCACCCAAGTGTCACCCAGTCACCCACCCGTCACCCAGTCACCCACCCAAGTGTCACCCAGTCACCCACCCACCCAAGTGTCAGTCAGTCACCCACCCAAGTGTCACCCAGTCACCCACCCCAGTGTCAGTCAGTCACCCACCCAAGTGTCACCCAGTCACCCACCCAAGTGTCAGTCAGTCACCCACCCAAGTGTCAGTCACCCACCCAAGTGTCAGTCAGTCACCCACCCAAGTGTCACCCAGTCACCCACCCAAGTGTCAGTCAGTCACCCACCCAAGTGTCAGTCAGTCACCCTCCCAAGTGTCAGTCACCCACCCAAGTGTCAGTCACCCACCCAAGTGTCACCCAGTCACCCACCCAAGTGTCAGTCACCCACCCACCCACCCAAGTGTCAGTCAGTCACCCACCCAAGTGTCAGTCAGTCACCCACCCAAGTGTCACCCAGTCACCCACCCAAGTGTCAGTAACCCACCCACCCAAGTGTCAGCCAGTCACCCACCCAAGTGTCAGTCAGTCACCCAAGTGTCAGTCAGTCACCCACCCAAGTGTCAGTTATCCACCCAAGTGTCAGTCACCCACCCAAGTGTCACCCAGTCACCCACCCAAGTGTCAGTCAGTCACCCACCCAAGTGTCACCCAGTCACCCACCCAAGTGTCACCCAGTCACCCACCCAAGTGTCTGTCAGTCACCCACCTACAAGTCAGTCAGTCACCCACCCAAGCGTCACCCAGTCACCCACCCAAGTGTCACCCAGTCACCCACCCGTCACCCAGTCACCCACCCAAGTGTCACCCAGTCACCCACCCAAGTGTCAGTCAGTCACCCACCCAAGTGTCACCCAGTCACCCACTCCAGTGTCAGTCAGTCACCCACCCAAGTGTCACCCAGTCACCCACCCAAGTGTCAGTCAGTCACCCACCCAAGTGTCAGTCACCCACCCAAGTGTCAGTCAGTCACCCACCCAAGTGTCACCCAGTCACCCACCCAAGTGTCAGTAACCCACCCACCCAAGTGTCAGCCAGTCACCCACCCAAGTGTCACTCAGTCACCCAAGTGTCAGTCAGTCACCCACCCAAGTGTCAGTTATCCACCCAAGTGTCAGTCACCCACCCAAGTGTCACCCAGTCACCCACCCAAGTGTCAGTCACCCACCCACCCAAGTGTCAGTCAGTCACCCACCCAAGTGTCAGTCAGTCACCCACCCAAGTGTCACCCAGTCACCCACCCAAGTGTCAGTCAACCACCCACCCAAGTGTCAGCCAGTCACCAACCCAAGTGTCAGACAGTCACCCAAGTGTCAGTCAGTCACCCACCCAAGTGTCAGTCCCCCAAGTGTCAGTCACCCACCCAAGTGTCAGTCACCCACCCAAGTGTCAGTCAGTCACCCACCACCTCATCCACATACTCTCGCTCTCCCTGTCACCCTCTCTCTCTCTCTCTCCCGCTCTCCCTGTCACCCTCTCTCTCTCTCGCTCTCCCTGTCACCCGCTCTCCCACTCTCTCTCTCTCCCTGTCACCCTCTCTCTCTCTCTCTCTCTCTCTCTCTCTCTCTCTCGCTCTCCCTGTCACCCTCTTTCCCTGTGTCTCTCTGTCACCCTCTCTCGCTGTGTGTCTCTGTCACCCTCTCTCGCTGTGTCTCTCTGTCACCCTCTCTCGCTGTGTGTCTCTGTCACCCTCTCTCTCTCACCCTCTCTCTCTCTCTCTCTCTCGCTCTCCCTGTCACCCTCTTTCCCTGTGTCTCTCTGTCACCCTCTCTCGATGTGTGTCTCTGTCACCCTCTCTCGTTGTGTCTCTCTTTCACCCTCTCTCTCTCACCCTCTCTCTGTGTCTCTTACCCACACTCAATGTCTGTCTCACACTCTGGATCTGGATCTCTTATTTACCCTATATATCTTAACTGCCCTATACTACACCGAAATAACCTATACTGCTTTCTTCCAGATCTGACTCAAGCTTCACACAGAAGACATCAGAACCCCCCCTAACCCAGAAGACAGGTAGGGAACACCTCCCCTCCAATGTGTAACATTGCGGGAATGAGGTACCTGGACATTAAGGGACTGCGGATCAGGTAAGATCCCAGCGGGATTGCTGCTTTAGATATTGTGAAGCGGGGACGTCCAGACACTGGTTAAGGGGTTCAGGAAACTAGTCATTCACACCTGGCTTTTATTTCTAGATCTGACATTTACACACACACACACACACACACACACACACACACACACACACACACACACACACACACACACACACACACACACACACACACACACACACACACACACACACACACACACACACACACACACACACGTAACAAGGACTAATTGTAGTATAATGTAATACAATAAATACATTTATGTACAAAACGAATGCTGTTCTGAGTAGGAATTTATTAAATGTATTTTAATTATATATTTTATTTTAAAACGGGGTTGGGGGCGGGACTAGGGTTGGGGGCGGAACTATGGGCGGGGCATGGGGTGGGGTTGGGGGTGGGACTAGGTGGCGAGTAGATTTTTTGGTTCGGCGAGTAGATTTTTGGGTGATTTGTCGAACACTGTATATATATATATATGACGGTAATGAGAATAATAATACTACTGGTTACAGCTACCCACTAAGCCTCGCACGGCCTTATCCCACCACCGTGTTACCCCACACCATGTCCACAGTACCTAACGGGGCCCTCGGGCACCCGACCACCCCGGTGTCCACATGAATATACCCCCCACCCCTATATGTGGTCAGCGCTGCCACTATGGTGTGTGTCTATTGGTTGGTGCACTTAGGTAGGTACCTGCCGGATGCTCCAGCACCCGGGCATGCCGGCTGTTAGCTGTACAGGATCCGCTGATCCAGCGATGAGTCCTCCTCCGCGTGGGTGTATCCAGCTGGAGTGTCCCACATACAGATAGTCTCTATACCTTGCAGGGTGATCTGGTCCCAGACCACAATCTTCAGGGTGCGCAGCGTTGCAGCTGTGTCCCTGAACTTCAGCAGCTAATGGGGCAGTTTCACTACCTAAGGGCCTGTCCCTGTAGCAGCCACAATCTTAATATGAGAGTCAGGGCCTAGCTTGGGCCTATCAGGGGTCTCTGGCCTAGTGCAGGGGTCACAGACACCCTGCACATACAACCTCCTCTATCTGTGTCCTAGGTCCGACTAACGTGGTCCTCAGCGCGTGAAATGTATCAATCTCCTGGAGCAGGGGATTGCTGCAGCCCTATTGGCTTGTTCCCTGCACCTGACCAACTGCCCCTGTGCATTGTGGGGCTTGTAGTCCCCGTAGAGCCTTGAGTGGATAATGGCTGCCTCTTGAGTACTGCGCATGCGCGACTCTGTAATGGCCGCCACAACTCCCAGCACCTACCTGCGCATGCACGACTCACTGCGCATGCGTGCATAAGCAATATGGCGGCGCACTGAGTGCTCGCTCCCCATGGAGCACCGACGATGCCCTCGCCCTGCACAACCTCCCTGCCCTTCCCTTGCGTCAGCGGAGGTAAGGGGGGGGGGGGAAACAGAAAAAGGGGGACCAGAAGGGAACTGGTTACATCGTCCCCCTGGTGAAAAATACCAACGTCCCTGTGACAGGGTAAATAAAAGCCACCAGTTATATGCCTGGCAGACCTATGTTTAGTCTGCAGTGCAGCAGTGACTAGGTTAACTTCAGCTGGGAACCTCAGGACAATTAGTTGGATCCCAGCTGCCTAATCAAGGTGTGTTAAAAACCCCAGGCTGTAAACACATGCTGGCTAGCTGTTCAGGAGAGAAGAGATTACTGATAGAAGGTCTGTCTTTTTGTATGCTGTCTGAAGCAGGGAAATCCCCTGAAACTCTGGAGAGAGAACAGCTTAATTTAAGGTCTGTTTTGCAAAGTACATGTTTTATGGACTGTTGTGTTTACTATGCTGAAGCAAAGCTATTTTGTTTGCCATCCTGAAGACAAGGAATTTTGTTTTGTCTGCTGAAGAAAAGCTATTTTTGTTTTGTGTGCTGTATAATTTAAGGCTAAATAAATAAGCCTTATCAAGAAAACCCCGCGTGTGTAGTTGCATATACCCTGCAACATATGGTGTCAGAGGTGCTGGAATTTTCAAAAGGCTCCTGCAGTTAAAGGGCCACACACACACACACAAGAATGGAAGAATTTTTGAAAGAGTTTCTGTGCGTGCAGACCAGACAGCAGGGACAATTAATGCAGGAGCAGGCCTGGCTGCAAGCGGAGAGAGATGAAAGACTACAGGCAGCACAGGATGAGCGGATTGCCAAGCTGCTGACCCAATTCCAAGGGTCTGCCAGTCAAGAACTTGCAAGCAGACCCCCGATACTCCTGAGGAAAATGGTTCCGAACGAGGATCCAGAGGCTTTTTTACTGACATTTGAAAGAGTTGCCGAAGCTCAGGGCTGGGCTAAAGATCGCTGGGCAACTGCTTTGGCCCCGCTCCTTATAGGAGAAGCCCAGGCCTCATATCAGGACCTCCCAGCAGATCAGGCAATGGACTACCGACAAGTAAAAGCCGCCATACTGGATCGCTTAGGTCTGACCCCAGAGACTTACCGGCAGCAGTTCCGGAACATGAAGTACACCGCTAAGATGAGACCCCGGGTCCTCGCTCAGCGATTATTGGACTTGTGTACGTGCTGGATACAACCCAACGAGTGCACTAAGGAGGCAATTCTTGAGCAGGTGGTTTTGGAACAATTTCTACAAATAATACCCCCTTCCGCACGCTCGTGGGTAAAACGCCACGCTGCTGAAACCCTAGCTTTGGCGGTCCGACTCGTGGAGAACTTCCTTTGGGCTGAGCAGCAGGCGAGTATCCTGGACCCGACTCCACCAGCACTTGCGGACGCCCAAAGAGGGAGGTCGGATCAACGGGGAACCTATGGCCCGTCCATATGCAACCGCCAAGTCCAACGGAAGGAGCAGTCGTTCCAGCAAGGACGGAGTCCAAATGCTGGTCCCCGCCGAGACCCTCATCTCCTTCCTGATGTCGGCTCATCGCAAAATGAGAGGAACTTCCGAGGACGTCGCCCACAGGACCCACCAGATGCCTGGTCTCCAGTATCCGGTCCAGTGGAGCGCTATCCACAGCCCCCTCTTGCGAGGGAACCCTCTTCATGTTCCGCCTGCGGAGAGCAAGGTCACCGGCAGGTGGACTGTCCACTGATGGAGTGTTCATTCAGCAGGACCGTCGCCTCGGCCTTCACTGGAGAAAATTACAAGCCCTGGCTACTTCCAGCCCTGATTGGGGGAAAAACCGTCCAGGCCCTTGTAGATTCGGGCTCTGGGAAAAATCTGGTCCTCCAGGAACTGTTACCGCCCAACGTGTGTTCTTTTGACTCCCCGTGGAGCATAGAATGTATACACGGCGATGTAAAACGCTATCCGATGGCCAAAATCCGGCTACAGGTAAAAGGTCAGCAGGCTTACCTCGAAGTAGGAGTCGCTCCTTGGCTCCCTGCCCCCATTGTGCTCGGCCGAGACTGGCCTTTCGTTTCGGACCTAATGGCTCCAGTCTCTCATGAGGAGCCTCATTCTATGGCTCAGGAGAACCCTGGCAAACTGTTCCCCTTCTCGGCAGACCTTTTTCCCAGTAGACACCGGGTTCAAAAGACTCGGAAGCAAAGACGCTCTGACAAACAGGACTGGTTGCAGAAATCTGGGTCTCAAGGTGACCATTCTAGTAGTCAGAGGTCACAAGTGATGGCTGGGGATTGCCAGGGGGAGGGGGATATGGGCCCTGGAAATTTACCAGACCTGTACCTCCCTGACTTTCGCCAGAAGCAAAGGGAAGACCCAGTCCTTGCTAGACAGTATGACAAGGTGGTGATAATTGATGAGCAGATTTTAAATGCACAGTGGGTGATAGTATTCCCCCATTTTGAGCTATCAAATGATATCCTGTATAGGGTGAATAGGCAGACACAAACAGGGAAGGTCACCAGACAGATATTGGTTCCCAAGGCGTTTGTTAAATCTGTGTTCACTCTAGCCCATACTGTCCCTTGGGGTGGTCACCTGGGCAGGGATAAAACATTGGACCGTATTTCATCCCGATTCTATTGGCCAGGGATGCATAGTGATATTGCTAAGTTATGTGCGGCATGTCCGGAGTGCCAGCTAACTAGTCCAAAAGGACAAAAACCTGCCTCTTTGGTTCCTCTACCCTTGGTGTCAGTTCCCTTTGAGAGGATTGGGGTAGACTTGGTAGGACCTCTAGAACCTTCTGCGAAAGGACACAGGTTTATCCTTGTAATAGTTGATTATGCAACAAGATATTCTGAGGCGTTCCCCCTGAGAACAGCAACGGTGAAGCAAGTAGCCAACAAGTTGTTGGTACTGTTCTTACGGGTTGGACTTCCCCAGGTTAGTTGACAGACCAAGGTACAAATTTCATGGCTAAACTGATGCAGGATGTCTTAAAGTTAGTAGAGGTCAAGTCTGTTCGGACATCGGTCTACCATCCACAGACTGACGGATTGGTGGAAAGATTTAACAGAACTCTAAAAGGGAAGCTGAGGAAATTTGTAGATTCAGAGAAGAGAGCCTGGGATGAACTTCTCCCTTTTCTGCTGTTTACAGTGCGTGAAGTTCCCCAGGCCTCCACGGGATTCTCTCCATTTGAACTGCTCTATGGTCGCCAACCGCGGGGTATCCTAGACCTCCTAAAGGAGTCCTGGGAGGTACAGCGGTCCCCTTCTAAGAATACCCTGCAATATGTACTAGACCTTAGGAAGCGCCTAGATGTGGTCGGCCATTTTGCCAGGGAGAATCTTAGATCAGCCCAGGACAGTCAGGAGAGACATTACAATCAGAATGCTCGCATGAGAGTGTTTCACCCGGGAGACCAGGTGATGTTATTGTTACCCAGTTGCGAGAGTAAACTCCTGGCCAAATGGCAGGGTCCATTCGAAGTACTCCGCCGTACGGGTGATGAGGATTACGAGATCGCTCAACCAGGGTCCAGGAAGGGTAAACAAATTTACCTTGTGAACTTGCTGAAACCCTGGAAGATGCAGCGGTCTCTATTCATCCACCCGGTGGAGGAGGAAACGGACTTGGGTCCTCAGCCTCCATGGGAGAACATCGTGAGTGACGATAATACCAATGGGTAAACAGTTGTCCTCTGAACAAAAAGGGGACTTGTTAGCAATAATTACACAATTCCATGATGTTTTTTCTGATTTACCAGAACAAACTAACTTAATTTCACATGCGATCGAGACAGCACCTGGGTTAAAAGTACGTTCCCGTCCTTATAGATTGCTTGAAGGTCGTAGGGCTCTGGTAGAGAAGGAGATACAAGAAATGTTACACTTAGGAGTGATTGAGGAATCATGCAGTGAGTGGTGTAGTCCACTAGTTATGGTCCCTAAACCCGATGGGAAGGTAAGATTTTGTGTGGACCTCAGAAAGGTCAATGCGGTATCCAAGTTTGACACATATCCGATGCCAAGGGTGGACGAATTAATTGACGCCCTTGGTACCGCGGAATATATATCCACGCTGGACTTGACAAAAGGATACTGGCAAATACCCTTAGAGGAAAAATCCAAGTGCAAAACAGCCTTTTCCACTCCCATGGGTTTATACAAGTTTGTGACAATGCCATTTGGACTACATGGAGCCCCAGCCACATTTCAGAGACTCATGGATAAGGTACTGAGACCCCATAGGACTTATGCCGCAGCCTACCTAGATGACATTGTCACTTATAGTAAACACTGGCGGGCCCATCTAAATAGGCTGAAAGCGGTCCTCAAATCTCTAAGAGAGGCAGGACTCACATCCAACCCTAAGAAATGTGCCTTAGGTAAGGCGGAAACCAAGTACTTAGGGTATGCAGTGGGAGGTGGAAAAGTAAGGCCACTAGCCGACAAGGTAGTTGCCCTGAAAGAAGTTCCGACCCCCCTAACAAAAACACAGGTACGCTCTCTGCTGGGTTTAGCAGGGTACTACCGGCGGTTCATCCCCAACTATTTGGAAGTGGCAGCCCCTTTAACGGACCTCACAAAAAAGTGTGCCCCTACACAAGTGGTAAAGGGATTGTCAGAGAGCCTTGGAGGACATAAAAAGGTGTCTATCAGAGGGTCCCGTCCTTAGAAGCCTGGACTTCAACAGCCCTTTTGTAGTGCACACAGATGCATCAGAGATAGGGCTAGGGGCAGTGTTGTCACAACAGTTTGAGGGAGTTGAACACCCTATCCTTTTCCTGAGTAGGAAATTGTTCCCGAGGGAAAAAAACTACTCAGTGATTGAGAAGGAGTGCCTTGCAGTACAGTGGGCAATCGAGGCTTTGAGGCATTACCTGGCAGGAGTCCATTTTACTTTGGTGACGGACCATGCTCCACTAAAGTGGTTAAATAGTATGAAGGATTCCAATGCTAGATTGACTAGGTGGTATATGGCCCTCCAACCCTTCTCATTTGAGATTCAGTACAGGCCGGGAAAAGAGAATGCAAATGCTGACTTCTTTTCTAGAGAAGGGGTGGATGGTCGGGTTTCAGCCGTGCGTAGCCCCAGCCACACACTAACAGGGGAGGAATGTGACAGGGTAAATAAAAGCCACCAGCTATATGCCTGGCAGACCTATGTTTAGTCTGCAGTGCAGCAGTGACTAGGTTAACTTCAGATGGGAACCTCAGGACAATTAGTTGGATCCCAGCTGCCTAATCAAGGTGTGTTAAAAACCCCAGGCTGTAGACACATGCTGGCTAGCTGTTCAGGAGAGAAGAGATTACTGACAGAAGGTCTGTCTTTTTGTATGCTGTCTGAAGCAGGGAAATGCCCTGAAACTCTGGAGAGAGAACAGCTTGATTTAAGGTCTGTTTTGCAAAGTACATGTTTTATGGACTGTTGTGTTTACTATGCTGAAGCAAAGCTATTTTGTTTGCCACCCTGAAGACAAGGAATTTTGTTTTGTCTGCTGAAGAAAAGCTATTTTTGTTTTGTGTGCTGTATAATTTAAGGCTAAATAAATAAGCCTTATCAAGAAAACCCCGCGTGTGTAGTTGCATATACCCTGCAACATATGGTGTCAGAGGTGCTGGAATTTTCAAAAGGCTCCTGCAGTTAAAGGGCCACACACACACACACAAGAATGGAAGAATTTTTGAAAGAGTTTCTGTGCGTGCAGACCAGACAGCAGGGACAATTAATGCAGGAGCAGGCCTGGCTGCAAGCGGAGAGAGATGAAAGACTACAGGCAGCACAGGATGAGCGGATTGCCAAGCTGCTGACCCAATTCCAAGGGTCTGCCAGTCAAGAACTTGCAAGCAGACCCCCGATACTCCTGAGGAAAATGGTTCCGAACGAGGATCCAGAGGCTTTTTTACTGACATTTGAAAGAGTTGCCGAAGCTCAGGGCTGGGCTAAAGATCGCTGGGCAACTGCTTTGGCCCCGCTCCTTATAGGAGAAGCCCAGGCCTCATATCAGGACCTCCCAGCAGATCAGGCAATGGACTACCGACAAGTAAAAGCCGCCATACTGGATCGCTTAGGTCTGACCCCAGAGACTTACCGGCAGCAGTTCCGGAACATGAAGTACACCGCTAAGATGAGACCCCGGGTCCTCGCTCAGCGATTATTGGACTTGTGTACGTGCTGGATACAACCCAACGAGTGCACTAAGGAGGCAATTCTTGAGCAGGTGGTTTTGGAACAATTTCTACAAATAATACCCCCTTCCGCACGCTCGTGGGTAAAACGCCACGCTGCTGAAACCCTAGCTTTGGCGGTCCGACTCGTGGAGAACTTCCTTTGGGCTGAGCAGCAGGCGAGTATCCTGGACCCGACTCCACCAGCACTTGCGGACGCCCAAAGAGGGAGGTCGGATCAACGGGGAACCTATGGCCCGTCCATATGCAACCGCCAAGTCCAATGGAAGGAGCAGTCGTTCCAGCAAGGACGGAGTCCAAATGCTGGTCCCCGCCGAGACCCTCATCTCCTTCCTGATGTCGGCTCATCGCAAAATGAGAGGAACTTCCGAGGACGTCGCCCACAGGACCCACCAGATGCCTGGTCTCCAGTATCCGGTCCAGTGGAGCGCTATCCACAGCCCCCTCTTGCGAGGGAACCCTCTTCATGTTCCGCCTGCGGAGAGCAAGGTCACCGGCAGGTGGACTGTCCACTGATGGAGTGTTCATTCAGCAGGACCGTCGCCTCGGCCTTCACTGGAGAAAATTACAAGCCCTGGCTACTTCCAGCCCTGATTGGGGGAAAAACCGTCCAGGCCCTTGTAGATTCGGGCTCTGGGAAAAATCTGGTCCTCCAGGAACTGTTACCGCCCAACGTGTGTTCTTTTGACTCCCCATGGAGCATAGAATGTATACACGGCGATGTAAAACGCTATCCGATGGCCAAAATCCGGCTACAGGTAAAAGGTCAGCAGGCTTACCTCGAAGTAGGAGTCGCTCCTTGGCTCCCTGCCCCCATTGTGCTCGGCCGAGACTGGCCTTTCGTTTCGGACCTAATGGCTCCAGTCTCTCATGAGGAGCCTCATTCTATGGCTCAGGAGAACCCTGGCAAACTGTTCCCCTTCTCGGCAGACCTTTTTCCCAGTAGACACCGGGTTCAAAAGACTCGGAAGCAAAGACGCTCTGACAAACAGGACTGGTTGCAGAAATCTGGGTCTCAAGGTGACCATTCTAGTAGTCAGAGGTCACAAGTGATGGCTGGGGATTGCCAGGGGGAGGGGGATATGGGCCCTGGAAATTTACCAGACCTGTACCTCCCTGACTTTCGCCAGAAGCAAAGGGAAGACCCAGTCCTTGCTAGACAGTATGACAAGGTGGTGATAATTGATGAGCAGATTTTAAATGCACAGTGGGTGATAGTATTCCCCCATTTTGAGCTATCAAATGATATCCTGTATAGGGTGAATAGGCAGACACAAACAGGGAAGGTCACCAGACAGATATTGGTTCCCAAGGCGTTTGTTAAATCTGTGTTCACTCTAGCCCATACTGTCCCTTGGGGTGGTCACCTGGGCAGGGATAAAACATTGGACCGTATTTCATCCCGATTCTATTGGCCAGGGATGCATAGTGATATTGCTAAGTTATGTGCGGCATGTCCGGAGTGCCAGCTAACTAGTCCAAAAGGACAAAAACCTGCCTCTTTGGTTCCTCTACCCTTGGTGTCAGTTCCCTTTGAGAGGATTGGGGTAGACTTGGTAGGACCTCTAGAACCTTCTGCGAAAGGACACAGGTTTATCCTTGTAATAGTTGATTATGCAACAAGATATTCTGAGGCGTTCCCCCTGAGAACAGCAACGGTGAAGCAAGTAGCCAACAAGTTTTGGTACTGTTCTCACGGGTTGGACTTCCCCAGGTTAGTTGACAGACCAAGGTACAAATTTCATGGCTAAACTGATGCAGGATGTCTTAAAGTTAGTAGAGGTCAAGTCTGTTCGGACATCGGTCTACCATCCACAGACTGACGGATTGGTGGAAAGATTTAACAGAACTCTAAAAGGGAAGCTGAGGAAATTTGTAGATTCAGAGAAGAGAGCCTGGGATGAACTTCTCCCTTTTCTGCTGTTTACAGTGCGTGAAGTTCCCCAGGCCTCCACGGGATTCTCTCCATTTGAACTGCTCTATGGTCGCCAACCGCGGGGTATCCTAGACCTCCTAAAGGAGTCCTGGGAGGTACAGCGGTCCCCTTCTAAGAATACCCTGCAATATGTACTAGACCTTAGGAAGCGCCTAGATGTGGTCGGCCATTTTGCCAGGGAGAATCTTAGATCAGCCCAGGACAGTCAGGAGAGACATTACAATCAGAATGCTCGCATGAGAGTGTTTCACCCGGGAGACCAGGTGATGTTATTGTTACCCAGTTGCGAGAGTAAACTCCTGGCCAAATGGCAGGGTCCATTCGAAGTACTCCGCCGTACGGGTGATGAGGATTACGAGATCGCTCAACCAGGGTCCAGGAAGGGTAAACAAATTTACCTTGTGAACTTGCTGAAACCCTGGAAGATGCAGCGGTCTCTATTCATCCACCCGGTGGAGGAGGAAACGGACTTGGGTCCTCAGCCTCCATGGGAGAACATCGTGAGTGACGATAATACCAATGGGTAAACAGTTGTCCTCTGAACAAAAAGGGGACTTGTTAGCAATAATTACACAATTCCATGATGTTTTTTCTGATTTACCAGAACAAACTAACTTAATTTCACATGCGATCGAGACAGCACCTGGGTTAAAAGTACGTTCCCGTCCTTATAGATTGCTTGAAGGTCGTAGGGCTCTGGTAGAGAAGGAGATACAAGAAATGTTACACTTAGGAGTGATTGAGGAATCATGCAGTGAGTGGTGTAGTCCACTAGTTATGGTCCCTAAACCCGATGGGAAGGTAAGATTTTGTGTGGACCTCAGAAAGGTCAATGCGGTATCCAAGTTTGACGCATATCCGATGCCAAGGGTGGACGAATTAATTGACGCCCTTGGTACCGCGGAATATATATCCACGCTGGACTTGACAAAAGGATACTGGCAAATACCCTTAGAGGAAAAATCCAAGTGCAAAACAGCCTTTTCCACTCCCATGGGTTTATACAAGTTTGTGACAATGCCATTTGGACTACATGGAGCCCCAGCCACATTTCAGAGACTCATGGATAAGGTACTGAGACCCCATAGGACTTATGCCGCAGCCTACCTAGATGACATTGTCACTTATAGTAAACACTGGCGGGCCCATCTAAATAGGCTGAAAGCGGTCCTCAAATCTCTAAGAGAGGCAGGACTCACATCCAACCCTAAGAAATGTGCCTTAGGTAAGGCGGAAACCAAGTACTTAGGGTATGCAGTGGGAGGTGGAAAAGTAAGGCCACTAGCCGACAAGGTAGTTGCCCTGAAAGAAGTTCCGACCCCCCTAACAAAAACACAGGTACGCTCTCTGCTGGGTTTAGCAGGGTACTACCGGCGGTTCATCCCCAACTATTTGGAAGTGGCAGCCCCTTTAACGGACCTCACAAAAAAGTGTGCCCCTACACAAGTGGTAAAGGGATTGTCAGAGAGCCTTGGAGGACATAAAAAGGTGTCTATCAGAGGGTCCCGTCCTTAGAAGCCTGGACTTCAACAGCCCTTTTGTAGTGCACACAGATGCATCAGAGATAGGGCTAGGGGCAGTGTTGTCACAACAGTTTGAGGGAGTTGAACACCCTATCCTTTTCCTGAGTAGGAAATTGTTCCCGAGGGAAAAAAACTACTCAGTGATTGAGAAGGAGTGCCTTGCAGTACAGTGGGCAATCGAGGCTTTGAGGCATTACCTGGCAGGAGTCCATTTTACTTTGGTGACGGACCATGCTCCACTAAAGTGGTTAAATAGTATGAAGGATTCCAATGCTAGATTGACTAGGTGGTATATGGCCCTCCAACCCTTCTCATTTGAGATTCAGTACAGGCCGGGAAAAGAGAATGCAAATGCTGACTTCTTTTCTAGAGAAGGGGTGGATGGTCGGGTTTCAGCCGTGCGTAGCCCCAGCCACACACTAACAGGGGAGGAATGTGACAGGGTAAATAAAAGCCACCAGCTATATGCCTGGCAGAACTATGTTTAGTCTGCAGTGCAGCAGTGACTAGGTTAACTTCAGATGGGAACCTCAGGACAATTAGTTGGATCCCAGCTGCCTAATCAAGGTGTGTTAAAAACCCCAGGCTGTAGACACATGCTGGCTAGCTGTTCAGGAGAGAAGAGATTACTGACAGAAGGTCTGTCTTTTTGTATGCTGTCTGAAGCAGGGAAATCCCCTGAAACTCTGGAGAGAGAACAGCTTGATTTAAGGTCTGTTTTGCAAAGTACATGTTTTATGGACTGTTGTGTTTACTATGCTGAAGCAAAGCTATTTTGTTTGCCACCCTGAAGACAAGGAATTTTGTTTTGTCTGCTGAAGAAAAGCTATTTTTGTTTTGTGTGCTGTATAATTTAAGGCTAAATAAATAAGCCTTATCAAGAAAACCCCGCGTGTGTAGTTGCATGTACCCTGCAACAGTCCCCACTTTAGAACGGCGTTTGTTGTATCAGAGAGAAATCAGAGAATAATCAGAGAGAAATTGGAGAATCAGAGAATTAGAGAGAAATCAGATAATCTGAAAGAAATCAGAGAATAATCAGAGAGAAATCAGAGAATCAGAGAGAAATCAGAGAATCAGGGAGAAATCGGGGACAAATGAACGAGAAATGAGACCCAGCACAACCACTGAAATATTGGAAGTAAATTATCAGGTTTATTGCTTTATATCAGAGCAGTAACAAGGAAATTTGGATTCATGTTTCAGCTGAACACATTACGTACAAATAATAATAATCATTATAATACTAATAAAAATATCAATAATAGTTTTTATTATACTACTAATCAAAAATAATTATAAAAATCATACTACTATACTACTAATAAAAATAGTAATAAAAAATAATTATTATACTACTAATAATAAAAATAATACTAATTATCATATTACAAATAAATTCATAATAATAATAATACGTTATGTCACTGTCAGTAAATATATATATATATATATATAAAACAATACTATGTAATGTGCAGAGGAGTAGGGACTGGATGATCTCAGAGTCACAGATAGTTTGCACGAGGTAATCCCACTTCAGTGGTCAGTACTGTAACATGCTGTGAACAAGCTCTAATCTTCAGAGTGCAGAGTAGGAGGAGGTGATGTTCTCTGCTCTCCGCGCTGCTCCCGGGAACTTCAACCGTGAGACGGGAGAGTACGTCTTCATATCCTGCGGGAGAAACACCTCGGGTCACAGCCTGGCGAGTGGCGCGCGGAGTGCAGAGACCGGGGATCACAGCCTGACAAGCAGAGAGCAGAGCACAGAGACTGGGGATCACAGCCTGACAAGCAGAGAGCAGAGCGCAGAGACTGGGGTCACAGCCTGACAAGCAGAGCACAGAGACTTGGATCACAGCCTGACAAGCAGAGTGCAGAGCGCAGAGACTGGCATCACAGCCTGACAAGCAGAGAGCAGAGACTGGGGTCACAGCCTGGCGAGTGGAGCACGGAGCGCAGAGACTGGGGATCACAGCCTGACAAGCAGAGAGCAGAGCGCAGAGACTGGGGTCACAGCCTGACAAGCAGAGAGCAGAGCGCAGAGACTGGGGTCACAGCCTGGCGAGTGGAGCGCGGAGCGCAGAGACCGGGGATCACAGCCTGACAAGCAGAGAGCAGAGCGCAGAGACTGGGGATTACAGCCTGACAAGCAGAGAGCAGAGCGCAGAGACTGGGGATTACAGCCTGGCGAGTGGCGCGCGGAGCGCAGAGACTGGGGATCACAGCCTGACAAGCAGAGAGCAGAGCGCAGAGACTGGGGTCACAGCCTGACGAGCAGAGAGCAGAGCACAGAGACTGGGGTCACAGTCTGGCGAGTGGCGCGCGGAGCGCAGAGACTGGGGATCACAGCCTGACAAGCTGAGTGCAAAGCGCAGAGACTGGGGTTACAGCCTGACAAGCAGAGAGCAGAGCGCAGAGACTGGGGTTACAGCCTGACAAGCAGAGAGCAGAGCACAGAGACTGGGGTCACAGCCTGGCGAGTGGAGCGCGGAGCGCAGAGACTGGGGATCACAGCCTGACAAGCTGAGTGCAAAGCGCAGAGACTGGGGATCACAGCCTGACAAGCTGAGTGCAAAGCGCAGAGACTGGGGTTACAGCCTGACAAGCAGAGTGCAGAGCGCAGAGACTGGGGATCACAGCCTGACAAGCTGAGTGCAAAGCGCAGAGACTGGGGTCACAGCCTGACGAGCAGAGAGCAGAGCACAGAGACTGGGGTCACAGTCTGGCGAGTGGCGCGCGGAGCGCAGAGACTGGGGATCACAGCCTGACAAGCTGAGTGCAAAGCGCAGAGACTGGGGTTACAGCCTGACAAGCAGAGAGCAGAGCGCAGAGACTGGGGATCACAGCCTGACAAGCTGAGTGCAGAGCACAGAAACTGGGGTCACAGCCTGACAAGCAGAGAGCAGAGCGCAGAGACTGGGGTCACAGCCTGGCGAGTGGCGCGCGGAGCGCAGAGACTGGGGATCACAGCCTGACAAGCTGAGTGCAAAGCGCAGAGACTGGGGTCACAGCCTGACAAGCAGAGAGCAGAGCGCAGAGACTGGGGTCACAGCCTGGCGAGTGGAGCGCGGAGCGCGGAGCGCAGAGACTGGGGATCACAGCCTGACAAGCTGAGTGCAAAGCGCAGAGACTGGGGTCACGGCCTGACAAGCAGAGAGCAGAGCACAGAGACTGGGGTCACAGCCTGGCGAGTGGAGCGCGGAGCGCGGAGCGCAGAGACTGGGGATCACAGCCTGACAAGCTGAGTGCAAAGCGCAGAGACTGGGGTCACAGCCTGACAAGCAGAGAGCAGAGCGCAGAGACTGGGGTCACAGCCTGACAAGCAGAGAGCAGAGCGCAGAGACTGGGGTCACAGCCTGACAAGCAGAGCGCAGAGACTGGGGTCACAGCCTGAAAAGCAGAGTGCAGAGCGCAGAGACTGGGGATCACAGCCTGACAAGCTGAGTGCAGAGCGCAGAGACTGGGGTCACAGCCTGACAAGCAGAGCGCAGAGACTGGGGTCACAGCCTGAAAAGCAGAGTGCAGAGCGCAGAGACTGGGGATCACAGCCTGACAAACTGAGTGCAGAGCACAGAGACCGGGGATCACAGCCTGACAAGCAGAGAGCAGAGCACAGAGACTGGGGTCACAGCCTGACAAGCAGAGAGCAGAGCGCAGAGACTGGGGTCACAGCCTGACAAGCAGAGAGCAGAGCACAGAGACTGGGGATCACAGCCTGACAAGCAGAGTGCAGAGCGCAGAGACTGGGGTCACAGCCTGACAAGCAGAGAGCAGAGCACAGAAACTGGGGTAACAGCCTGACAAGCAGAGTGCAGAGCACAGAAACTGGGGTAACAGCCTGACAAGCAGAGAGCAGAGCACAGAGACTGGGGTCACAGCCTGGCGAGTGGAGCGCGGAGCGCAGAGACTGGGGATCACAGCCTGACAAGCTGAGTGCAAAGCGCAGAGACTGGGGTCACAGCCTGACGAGCAGAGAGCAGAGCACAGAGACTGGGGTCACAGCCTGGCGAGTGGAGCGCGGAGCGCAGAGACTGGGGATCACAGCCTGACAAGCTGAGTGCAAAGCGCAGAGACTGGGGTCACAGCCTGACGAGCAGAGAGCAGAGCACAGAGACTGGGGTCACAGCCTGGCGAGTGGAGCGCGGAGCGCGGAGCGCAGAGACTGGGGATCACAGCCTGACAAGCTGAGTGCAAAGCGCAGAGACTGGGGTCACAGCCTGACAAGCAGAGCGCAGAGACTGGGGTCACAGCCTGAAAAGCAGAGCGCAGAGACTGGGGATCACAGCCTGACAAGCTGAGTGCAGAGCGCAGAGACTGGGGTCACAGCCTGACAAGCAGAGTGCAGAGACTGGGGTCACAGCCTGAAAAGCAGAGTGCAGAGCGCAGAGACTGGGGATCACAGCCTGACAAACTGAGTGCAGAGCGCAGAGACCGGGGATCACAGCCTGACAAGCAGAGAGCAGAGCACAGAGACTGGGGTCACAGCCTGACAAGCAGAGAGCAGAGCGCAGAGACTGGGGTCACAGCCTGACAAGCAGAGAGCAGAGCACAGAGACTGGGGATCACAGCCTGACAAGCAGAGTGCAGAGCGCAGAGACTGGGGTCACAGCCTGACAAGCAGAGAGCAGAGCACAGAGACTGGGGGTCACAGCCTGACAAGCAGAGTGCAGAGCACAGAAACTGGGGTAACAGCCTGACGAGCAGAGAGCAGAGCGCAGACTGGGGATCACAGCCTGACAAGCAGAGTGCAGAGCGCAGAGACTGGGGATCACAGCCTGACGAGCAGAGAGCAGAGCGCAGACTGGGGATCACAGCCTGACAAGCGGAGCGCAGAGCGCAGACTGGGGATCACAGCCTGACAAGCAGAGTGCAGAGCGCAGAGACTGGGGATCACAGCCTGACAAGCAGAGTGCAGAGCGCAGAAACTGGGGATCACAGCCTGACAAGCAGAGCGCAGAGACTGGGGTCACAGCCTGACAAGCAGAGTGCAGAGCGCAGAGACTGGGGATCACAGCCTGAAAAGCAGAGTGCAGAGCGCAGAGACTGGGGATCACAGCCTGACAAGCAGAGAGCAGAGCGCAGAGACCGGAGATCACAGCCTGACAAGCAGAGTGCAGAGCACAGAGACTGGGGTCACAGCCTGACGAGCAGAGTGCAGAGCACAGAGACTGGGGTCACAGCCTGACGAGCGGAGCGCAGAGCGCAGACTGGGGATCACAGCCTGACAAGCAGAGAGCAGAGCGCAGACTGGGGATCACAGCCTGACAAGCAGAGTGCAGAGCGCAGAGACTGGGGATCACAGCCTGACAAGCAGAGTGCAGAGCGCAGAAACTGGGGATCACAGCCTGACAAGCAGAGTGCAGAGCACAGAGACTGGGGTCACAGCCTGACGAGCGGAGCGCAGAGACTTGGGATCACAGCCTGACGAGCAGAGCGCAGAGTGCAGAGACGGGATCACAGCCTGACAAGCGGAGCGCAGAGTGTAAAGACTGGGGATCACAGCCTCACGAGTGGAGTGCAGAGCGCAGAGACTAGGGTTCACAGGCTGACGAGCAGAACACAGAGCACAGACTGGGGATCACAGCCTAACAAGCGGAACGCAGAGTGTAGAGACAGAGGATCAGCGCAGAGCATCACAGCCTGAGAGAGCGCAGAGCATCACAACCCGAGCACAGAGCATCACAACCTGAGGGAGCACAGAGCATCACAACCCGAGCACAGAGCATCACAACCTGAGGGAGCGCAGAGCATCACAACCCAAGCGCAGAGCATCACAACCTGAGGGAGCGCAGAGCATCACAACCCAAGCGCAGAGCATCACAACCCGAGGGCAGAGCATCACAACCCAAGCGCAGAGCATCCCAACCTCAGGGAATGCAGAGCACCCCCACTTGAGGGAGCGCAGAGCATCACATCATAAACTGAGCGCAGAGCATCACACCCTGAGGGAGTGCAGAGAATCACACCCTGAGGGAGTGCAGAGTATCCCAACCTGAGGGGGTGCAGAGCATCACACCCTGAGGGAGTGCAGAGCATCACACCCTAAACTGAGCGCAGAGCATCACACCCTGAGGGCGTGCAGAGTATCCTAACCTGAGGAAGTGCAGAGCATCACACCCTGAGGGAGTGCAGAGCATGACAACCTAAGCAGAAGGCAGAGCATCGCACCCTGAGGGAGTGCAGAGCATCACACCCTGATGGAGTGCAGAGCATCACACTCTGAGGGAGCGCAGAGCATGACAACCTAAGCAGAAGGCAGAGCATCGCACCCTGAGGAAGTGCAGAGCATCACACTCTGAGGGAGTGCAGAGCATCACACCCTGATGGAGTGCAGAGCATCCCAACCTGAGGGAGCGCAGAGTATCACACCCTGAGGGAGTGCAGAGTATCACACCCCGAGGGAGTGCAGAGCATCACACCCTGAGGGAGCGCAGAGCATCACACCCTGAGGGAGCGCAGAGCATCACACCCTGAGGGAGCGCAGAGTATCACACCCTGAGGGAGCGCAGAGTATCACACCCCGAGGGAGCGCTGAGTATCACACCCCGAGGGAGTGCAGAGTATCACACCCTGAGGGAGCGCAGAGTATCACACCCTGAGGGAGCGCAGAGTATCACACCCTGAGGGAGCGCAGAGCATCACACCCTGAGGGAGTGCAGAGCATCACACCCTGAGGGAGCGAAGAGCATCACACCCTGAGGGAGCGCAGAGCATCACACCCTGAGGGAGCGCAGAGCATCACACCCTCAGGGAGCGCAGAGCATCACACCCTGAGGGAGCGCAGAGCACCACACCCTGAGGGAGCGCAGAGCATCACACCCTGAGGGAGCGCAGAGCATCACACCCTGAGGGAGTGCAGAGTATCACACCCTGAGGGAGCGCAGAGCATCACAACCTGAGCACCCGAGCATCACAACCTGAGGGAGCGCAGAGCATCACAACCCAAGCGCAGACCATCCCAACCTTAGGGAGCGTAGAGCATCACAACCCGAGCGCAGAGCATCACAACCCGAGCGCAGAGCATCACAACCCAAGCGCAGAGCATCCCAACCTCAGGGAATGCAGAGCACCCCCACTTGAGGGAGCGCAGAGCATCACATCATAAACTGAGGGAGCGCAGAGCATCACAACCCAAGCGCAGACCATCCCAACCTGAGGGAGCGCAGAGCATCACAACCCAAGCGCAGAGCATCACAACCCGAGCGCAGAGCATCACAACCCAAGCGCAGAGCATCCCAACTTCAGGGAATGCAGAGCACCCCCACTTGAGGGAGCGCAGAGCATCACATCATAAACTGAGCGCAGAGCATCACACCCTGATGTAGTGCAGAGTAGCCCAACCTGCGGGAGTGCAGAGCATCACACCCTGAGGGCGTGCAGAGTATCCTAACCTGAGGAAGTGCAGAGCATCACACCCTGAGGGAGTGCAGAGCATGACAACCTAAGCAGAAGGCAGAGCATCGCACCCTGAGGGAGTGCAGAGCATCACACCCTGATGGAGTGCAGAGCATCACACTCTGAGGGAGCGCAGAGCATGACAACCTAAGCAGAAGGCAGAGCATCGCACCCTGAGGGAGTGCAGAGCATCACACCCTGATGGAGTGCAGAGCATCACACCCTGAGGGAGCGCAGAGCATCACACCCTGAGGGAGCGCAGAGCATCACACCCTGAGGGAGCGCAGAGTATCACACCCTGAGGGAGCGCAGAGTATCACACCCCGAGGGAGCGCAGAGTATCACACCCCGAGGGAGTGCAGAGTATCACACCCTGAGGGAACGCAGAGTATCACACCCTGAGGGAGCGCAGAGTATCACACCCTGAGGGAGCGCAGAGCATCACACCCTGAGGGAGCGCAGAGTATCACACCCTGAGGGAGCGCAGAGCATCACACACTGAGGGAGTGCAGAGCATCACACCCTGAGGGAGCGAAGAGCATCACACCCTGAGGGAGCGCAGAGCATCACACCCTGAGGGAGCGCAGAGCATCACACCCTGAGGGAGCGCAGAGCATCACACCCTGAGGGAGCGCAGAGCATCACACCCTGAGGGAGCGCAGAGCATCACACCCTGAGGGAGCGCAGAGCATCACACCCTGAGGGAGTGCAGAGTATCACACCCTGAGGGAGCGCAGAGTATCACACCCAGAGGGAGCGCAGAGTATCACACCCTGAGGGAGCGCAGAGCATCACACCCTGAGGGAGCGCAGAGTATCACACCCTGAGGGAGTGCAGAGCATCACACCCTGAGGGAGTGCAGAGCATCACACCCTGAGGGAGCGCAGAGCATCACACCCTGAGGGAGCGCAGAGTATCACACCCTGAGGGAGCGCAGAGTATCACACCCCGAGGGAGCGCAGAGTATCACACCCCGAGGGAGCGCAGAGCATCACACCCTGAGGGAGCGCAGAGCATCACACCCTGAGGGAGCGCAGAGTATCACACCCTGAGGGAGCGCAGAGCATCACACCCTGAGTTAGCGCAGAGTATCACACCCTGAGGGAGTGCAGAGTATCACACCCCGAGGGAGCGCAGAGTATCACACCCTGAGGGAGTGCAGAGCATCACACCCTCAGGGAGCGCAGAGCATCACACCCCGAGGGAGCGCAGAGCATCACACCCCGAGGGAGCGCAGAGCATCACACCCTCAGGGAGCGCAGAGCATCACACCCTGAGGGAGCGCAGAGCATCACACCCTGAGGGAGTGCAGAGCATCACACCCTGAGGGAGCGCAGAGCATCACACCCTGAGGGAGCGCAGAGCATCACACCCTGAGGGAGCGCAGAGCATCACACCCTGAGGGAGTGCAGAGCATCACACCCTGAGGGAGCGCAGAGTATCACACCCTGAGGGAGCGCAGAGTATCACACCCTGAGGGAGCGCAGAGCATCACACCCTGAGGGAGTGCAGAGCATCACACCCTCAGGGAGCGCAGAGCATCACACCCTGAGGGAGTGCAGAGCATCACACCCTGAGGGAGCGCAGAGTATCACACCCTGAGGGAGCGCAGAGCATCACACCCTGAGGGAGCGCAGAGTATCACACCCTGAGGGAGCGCAGAGCATCACACCCTGAGGGAGCGCAGAGCATCACACCCTGAGGGAGCGCAGAGCATCACACCCTGAGGGAGTGCAGAGCATCACACCCTGAGGGAGCGCAGAGAATAACAACCTTTTGGCCCATAATTATGAAGCGATGCCACACCATAAAGCACCGCCCGGCACTGGGAGACGCCTTATTCACTTGTATGGACGGCACGGTGTCTCCCGCGGCAGAGGAAGTCTCATGGAATAGCTCCGCATCATAAATATGGCCCTGTATATCTTTATATGCAGAGCAGAGGACGTTTAACATGCAGATAACGAGAGTAACAGCAGATTGTTGTATTTGTAGCATGCGGAGCACTGTATGAGTGACTGGAGCAGAGCACTGTATGAGTGACTGGTGCAGAGCACTGTATGAGTGACTGGTGCAGAGCACTGTATGAGTGACTGGTGCAGAGCACTGTATGAGTGACTGGTGCAGAGCACTGTATGAGTGACTGGTGCAGAGCACTGTATGAGTGACTGGTACAGAGCACTGTATGAGTGACTGGTGCAGAGCACTGTATGAGTGACTGGTGCACAGCACTATATGAGTGACTGGTGCAGAGCACTGTATGAGTGACTGGTGCAGAGCACTGTATGAGTGACTGGTGCAGAGCACTGTATGAGTGACTGGTACAGAGCACTGTATGAGTGACTGGTGCAGAGCACTGTATGAGTGACTGGTGCAGAGCACTGTATGAGTGACTGGTGCACAGCACTGTACGAGTGACTGGTACAGAGCACTGTATGAGTGACTGGTGCAGAGCACTATATGAGTGACTGGTGCAGAGCACTGTATGAGTGACTGGTGCAGAGCACTGTATGAGTGACTGGTGTAGAGCACTGTACGAGTGACTGGTGCAGAGCACTGTATGAGTGACTGGTGCACAGCACTATATGAGTGACTGGTGCAGAGCACTATGAGTGACTGGTGCAGAGCACTGTACGGTGACTAGTGCAGAGCACTGTATGAGTGACTGGTGCACAGCACTATATGAGTGACTGGTGCAGAGCACTATGAGTGACTGGTGCAGAGCACTGTACGGTGACTAGTGCAGAGCACTGTATGAGTGACTGGTGCACAGCACTATATGAGTGACTGGTGCAGAGCACTGTACGGTGACTAGTGCAGAGCACTGTATGAGTGACTGGTGCACAGCACTGTATGAGTGACTGGTGCAGAGCATTATGAGTGACTGGTACAGAGCACTGTATGAGTGACTGGTGCAGAGCACTATATGAGTGACTGGTGCAGAGCACTGTATGAGTGACTGGTGCAGAGCACTGTATGAGTGACTGGTACAGAGCACTGTATGAGTGACTGGTGCAGAGCACTGTACGAGTGACTGGTGCAGAGCACTGTATGAGTGACTGGTGCACAGCACTATATGAGTGACTGGTGCAGAGCACTATGAGTGACTGGTGCAGAGCACTGTACGGTGACTAGTGCAGAGCACTGTATGAGTGACTGGTGCACAGCACTATATGAGTGACTGGTGCAGAGCACTATGAGTGACTGGTGCAGAGCACTGTACGGTGACTAGTGCAGAGCACTGTATGAGTGACTGGTGCACAGCACTATATGAGTGACTGGTGCAGAGCACTATGAGTGACTGGTGCAGAGCACTGTAAGGTGACTAGTGCAGAGCACTGTATGAGTGACTGGTGCACAGCACTATATGAGTGACTGGTGCAGAGCACTATGAGTGACTGGTGCAGAGCACTATATGAGTGACTGGTGCAGAGCACTGTACGAGTGACAGGTGCAGAGCACTGTACGAGTGACTGGTGCAGAGCACTATATGGTGACTGGTGCAGAGCACTATGAGTGACTGGTGCAGAGCACTGTGCAGAGCACTGTATTATGACTGGTGCAGAGCACTATATGAGTGACTGGTGCAGAGCACTGTACGAGTGACTGGTGCAGAGCACTATATGAGTGACTGGTGCAGAGCAATGTACGAGTGACTGGTGTAGAGCACTATATGAGTGACTGGTACAGAGCACTGTAGGGTGACTGGTGCAGAGCACTGTACGAGTGACTGGTGCAGAGCACTGTATGAGTGACTGGTACAGAGCACTGTACGAGTGACTAGTGCAGAGCACTGTATGAGTGACTAGTGCAGAGCACTATATGAGTGACTGGTGCAGAGCACTATACGAGTTACTGGTGCAGAGCACTATGAGTGACTGGTACAGAGCACTGTACGAGTGACTAGTGCAGAGCACTGTATGAGTGACTAGTGCAGAGCACTATATGAGTGACTGGTGCAGAGCACTGTACGAGTTACTGGTGCAGAGCACTATGAGTGACTGGTGCAGAGCACTGTACGAGTGACTGGTGCAGAGCACTGTGCACAGTACTGTATGGTGACTGGTGCAGAGCACTATGAGTGACTGGTGCAGAGCACTATGAGTGACTGGTGCACAGCACTAAATGAGTGACTGGTGCAGAGCACTGTATGAGTGACAGGTTTAGAGCACTATATGAGTGACTGGTGCACAGCACTATATGAGTGACTGGTGCAGAGCACTATGAGTGACTGGTGCACAGCACTAAATGAGTGACTGGTGCAGAGCACTGTACGAGTGACTGGTACAGAGCACTGTATGGTGACTGGTGCAGAGCACTATGAGTGACTGGTGCAGAGCACTATGAGTGACTGATACAGAGCACTGTATGAGTGACTGGTGCAGAGCACTATGAGTGACTGGTGCACAGCACTGTACGAGTTACTGGTGCAGAGCACTATGAGTGACTGGTGCAGAGCACTATGATTGTCTGGTGCACAGCACTATATGAGTGACTGGTGCAGAGCACTATACGAGTGAATGGTGCACAGCACTGTACGAGTGACTGGTACAGAGCACTGTATGGTGACTGGTGCAGAGCACTATGAGTGACTGGTGCAGAGCACTATGAGTGACTGGTACAGAGCACTGTACGAGTGACTGGTGCAGAGCACTATGAGTGACTGGTGCACAGCACTGTATGAGTGACTGGTGCAGAGCACTGTATAGTGACTGGTGCAGAGCACTGTACGAGTGACTGGTGCAGAGAACTGTATGAGTGACTGGTACAGAGCACTGTATTAGTGACTGATGCAGAGCACCGTATGGTGACTGGTGCAGAGCACTATGAGTGACTGGTGCAGAGCACTATGAGTGACTGGTACAGAGCACTGTACGAGTGACTGGTGCAGAGCACTATGAGTGACTGGTGCACAGCACTGTATGAGTGACTGGTACAGAGCACTGTATGGTGACTGGTACAGAGCACTATGAGTGACTGATGCAGAGCACTATATGAGTGACTGGTACAGAGCACTGTATGGTGACTGGTACAGAGCACTATGAGTGACTGGTGCAGAGCACTGTATGAGTGACTGGTACAGAGCACTGTATGGTGACTGGTACAGAGCACTATGAGTGACTGGTGCAGAGCACTATATGAGTGACTGGTGCACAGCACTGTGCGAGTGACTGGTACAGAGCACTGTATGGTGACTGGTGCAGAGCACTATGAGTGACTGGTGCAGAGCACTATGAGTGACTGGTACAGAGCACTATATGAGTGACTGGTGCAGAGAACTATATGAGTGACTGGTACAGAGCACTGTATGGTGACTGGAGCAGAGCACTATATGAGTGACTGGTACAGAGCACTATATGAGTGACTGGTTTAGAGCACTATATGAGTGACTGGTGCAAAGCACTATATGAGTGACTGGTGCAGAGCACTGTACGAGTGACTGGTACAGAGCACTGTATGGTGACTGGTGCAGAGCACTATGAGTGACTGGTGCAGAGCACTATGAGTGACTGGTACAGAGCACTGTATGGTGACTGGTGCAGAGCACTATGAGTGACTGGTGCACAGCACTGTACGAGTGACTGGTACAGAGCACTGTATGAGTGACTGGTGCAGAGCACTATGAGTGACTGGTGCAGAGCACTATGAGTGACTGGTACAGAGCACTGTATGAGTGACTGGTACAGAGCACTATGAGTGACTGGTGCACAGCACTATATGAGTGACTGGTGCAGAGCACTATATGAGTGACTGGTGCAGAGCACTATATGAGTGACTGGTGCACAGCACTGTATTAGTGACTGGTGCAGAGCACTGTATGGTGACTGGTGCAGAGCACTATGAGTGACTGGTGCAGAGCACTATGTGTGACTGGTGCACAGCACTGTATGAGTGACTGGTACAGAGCACTGTATGGTGACTGGTGCAGAGCACTATATGAGTGACTGGTACAGAGCACTGTATGGTGACTGGTGCAGAGCACTATATGAGTGAATGGTACAGAGCACTGTATGGTGACTGGTGCAGAGCACTATATGAGTGACTGGTACAGAGCACTGTATGAGTGACTGGTTTAGAGCACTATATGAGTAACTGGTGCAGAGCACTGTACGAGTGACTGGTACAGAGCACTGTATGGTGACTGGTGCAGAGCACTATGAGTGACTGGTGCAGAGCACTATGAGTGACTGGTACAGAGCACTGTACGAGTGACTGGTGCAGAGCACTATGAGTGACTGGTGCACAGCACTGTATGAGTGACTGGTACAGAGCACTGTACGAGTGACTGGTGCAGAGCACTATATGAGTGACTGATGCAGAGCACTGTATGAGTGACTGGTGCAGAGCACTGTACGAGTGACTGGTGCAGAGCACTATATGAGTGACTGATGCAGAGCACTGTATGAGTGACTGATGCAGAGCACTGTATGAGTTACTGCTGCAGAGCACTATGAGTGACTGGTGCAGAGCACTATGAGTGACTGGTACAGAGCACTGTATGAGTGACTGGTGCAGAGCACTATGAGTGACTGGTGCACAGCACTGTATGAGTGACTGGTGCAGAGCACTATATGAGTGACTGGTGCACAGCACTGTATTAGTGACTGGTGCAGAGCACCGTATGGTGACTGGTGCAGAGCACTGTACGAGTGACTGGTGCAGAGCACTGTACGAGTGACTGGTACAGAGCACTGTATGGTGACTGGTGCAGAGCACTATGAGTGACTGGTGCACAGCACTGTATGAGTGACTGGTACAGAGCACTGTATGGTGACTGGTGCAGAGCACTATATGAGTGACTGGTACAGAGCACTGTATGGTGACTGGTGCAGAGCACTATATGAGTGACTGGTACAGAGCACTGTATGGTGACTGGTGCAGAGCACTATATGAGTGACTGGTACAGAGCACTGTATGAGTGACTGGTTTAGAGCACTATATGAGTGACTGGTGCAGAGCACTGTATGAGTGACTGGTGCAGAGCACTGTACGAGTGACTGGTACAGAGCACTGTATGGTGACTGGTGCAGAGCACTATGAGTGACTGGTGCAGAGCACTATGAGTGACTGGTACAGAGCACTGTACGAGTGACTGGTGCAGAGCACTATGAGTGACTGGTGCACAGCACTGTATGAGTGACTGGTGCAGAGCACTGTATGAGTGACTGGTGCAGAGCACTATATGAGTGACTGGTACAGAGCACTGTATGGTGACTGGAGCACAGCACTGTACGAGTGACTGGAGCAGAGCACTATATGTGTGACTAGTACAGAGCACTGTATGGTGACTGGTGCAGAGCACTATATGAGTGACTGGTACAGAGCACTGTATGAGTGACTGGTGCAGAGCACTATATGAGTGACTGGTGCACAGCACTGTACGAGTGACTGGTACAGAGCACTGTATGGTGACTGGTGCAGAGCACTGTACGAGTGACTGGTGCACAGCACTATGAGTGACTGGTACAGAGCACTGTATGAGTGACTGGTGCAGAGCACTGTATGAGTGACTGATGCACAGCACTATATGAGTGACTGGTGCAGAGCACTGTACGAGTGACTGGTGCAGAGCACTGTACGGTGACTAGTGCAGAGCACTATATGAGTGACTGGTGCAGAGCACTATATGAGTGACTGGTGCAGAGCACTATGAGTGACTGGTACAGAGCACTGTATGAGTGACTGGTGCAGAGCACTATGAGTGACTGGTGCACAGCACTATATGAGTGACTGGTGCAGAGCACTATATGAGTGACTGGTGCACAGCACTGTATTAGTGACTGGTGCAGAGCACCGTATGGTGACTGGTGCAGAGCACTGTACGAGTGACTGGTGCAGAGCACTGTACGAGTGACTGGTACAGAGCACTGTATGGTGACTGGTGCAGAGCACTATGAGTGACTGGTGCACAGCACTGTATGAGTGACTGGTACAGAGCACTGTATGGTGACTGGTGCAGAGCACTATATGAGTGACTGGTACAGAGCACTGTATGGTGACTGGTGCAGAGCACTATATGAGTGACTGGTACAGAGCACTGTACGAGTGACTGGTGCAGAGCACTATGAGTGACTGGTGCACAGCACTGTATGAGTGACTGGTACAGAGCACTGTACGAGTGACTGGTGCAGAGCACTGTATGAGTGACTGGTGCAGAGCACTGTATGGTGACTGGAGCACAGCACTGTACGAGTGACTGGAGCAGAGCACTATATGTGTGACTGGTACAGAGCACTGTATGGTGACTGGTGCAGAGCACTATATGAGTGACTGGTACAGAGCACTGTATGAGTGACTGGTGCAGAGCACTATATGAGTGACTGGTGCACAGCACTGTACGAGTGACTGGTACAGAGCACTGTATGGTGACTGGTGCAGAGCACTGTACGAGTGACTGGTGCACAGCACTGAGTGACTGGTGCAGAGCACTGTATGAGTGACTGATGCACAGCACTATATGAGTGACTGGTGCAGAGCACTGTACGAGTGACTGGTGCAGAGCACTGTACGGTGACTAGTGCAGAGCACTATATGAGTGACTGGTGCACAGCACTATATGAGTGACTGGTGCAGAGCACTGTACGAGTTACTGGTGCAGAGCACTGTACGGTGACTAGTGCAGAGCACTATATGAGTGACTGGTGCAGAGCACTGTACGAGTGACTGGTGCAGAGCACTGTATGGTGACTGGTGCAGAGCACTGTACGAGTGACTGGTGCAGAGCACTGTGCAGAGCACTGTGCAGAGCACTGTATTATGACTGGTGCAGAGCACTATATGAGTGACTGGTGCAGGGCACTGTGCAGAGCACTGTATTATGACTGGTGCGGAGCACTATATGAGTGACTGGTGCAGAGCACTGTACGAGTGACTGGTGCAGAGCACTGTGCAGAGCACTGTATTATGACTGGTGCAGAGCACTATATGAGTGACTGGTGCAGAGCACTGTATGGTGACTGGTGCAGAGCACTGTTCAGAGCACTGTATTATGACTGGTGCAGAGCACTGTATGAGTGACTGGTGCAGAGCACTGTATGGTGACTGGTGCAGAGCACTGTACGAGTGACTGGTGCAGAGCACTGTGCAGAGCACTGTATTATGACTGGTGCAGAGCACTATATGAGTGACTGGTGCAGAGCACTGTATTATGACTGGTGCAGAGCACTGTACGAGTGACTGGTGCAGAGCACTGTATGGTGACTGGTGCAGAGCACTGTACGAGTGACTGGTGCAGAGCACTGTGCAGAGCACTGTATGGTGACTGGTGCAGAGCACTATATGAGTGACTGGTGCAAGGCACCGAGCATATGGAGAAACAGAATTCTTGCAGTTAGGGTCTTTGTGGTGAGGAAGAGGAAGGTCTGACACTAGGAAATGAGAGGTGGGTCCCAGGAGAACAGTGGAGGGGCTCTCAGGAGAGCAGAGGAAGGTCCCAGGAGAGCAGATGGTCCCAGCAGAGGAGGAGAGGTGCGTGATTCCAGCAGAGGAGTGAAGGGGAGACCCGGTATTCCAGGGGATTGGGGATCTGCTGTTACTCAGGATGGGATATGATCTGACACTTACTATAACCGTCTGGGCCAGAAGAAAGAAAAGATACTGGACAGGAAGTCTCTGGGCACCACCGAATGTCTCTCTGTGACTTCCCTAGTCACTCCTCCTGTGCCACCACCCGTCTCTTCTCCGGTGACACCTGTCACTCCTCCTGTGACTCCCTTAGTGACTGCACTGGGAGCCCTGCTGTTAGCATTGTCCACTAGTCATGCAAAGTAAAGGACTTGTTAGGGATTAAAGAGTCAAGTTTGGGGATCCTGTCTTATTTTGGAGAGGTTCATAATAGAACTGGCCTCAGCTTGGATGCCTGGTATGGGGGACAGTCGCAGACATCCAAATAATGAAAACACTGACAACAGAACAATGTACAGTATGGAGACTTTGACATCCAATATTAAGACCTCAAATGACCAACAGGCGGTTTATTTACAAAGATCAGTCTCAACCTGCAGTGACAAACTCCCTGATTCATAGGTCTCTTCTGTACAGTATGTGTCACTGTGTCACCCTGTGGTGTAAGGGACATACCATATGTCCCATATATCGCATTCAAGTCACTATAGCACCTTTAGCTGGGACTAGTGACAGACTACATGGCCTATAGTACCCGTATGTCTGTCACTGTGTCACTCTCTGGTTGGCGGGACAGACTCAATTAGTTACAAGTACCCTCTTTTCTCATCAATATCTCCCCGGCAGAGCTATATCCACTACATCACTTTTCAGATGAGTAGACAAAAATATACAGAGCAATGCTTCTTTTTGGTCTTACTCGTGACCCTTACCTGGTCTGTCCATTGAGTCCTTTGCCTGGAGCTGTTAGATTATCTCCACCATTCTGGGATGCTCCTGCCTGTGTCAGGTACAAGCTGTAGACCCCCCTCTTGTATCCAACGGTTTTGTATGGCCACTCAGTTCTGGGATGTTTTTTAACAGAGTTGTAGAGCGGCCACCATTTTTTGTCTTGTCCCCATACAGGTGAGACAAACTTTGTCCGATAAAGAGGAGCCACCACTGGGAACGTCAGGGAGTTGTGGAAACAGGGGTATCGGCAATACCGGGGCAGGTGTGCCTTTGAGACATGCTTACCGAAGAAGGTCTTGTCTGGGCATGTTAAAGAGAGGCAAAAGGAGAAAACAAAACACAGAATGCGTAAGTTAGGGGTGAAGGGTAATCATGAATGTCAAAGGTGCACATTTCCGACCGGAAGTGAAGATCCATCGCGTGTCCTCTCCGGGAAAGCTCCTCATTTTAGGACGGGCATGCACATGTATGTTTGTGTTATGCGTTATGTATCTGTGGCGGTGCAGACATGCACATGTATGTTTGTGACACAGAAGAAGTATGTTTATGTTATGCGTTATGTATCAGTGGCGGTGCAGACATGCACATGTATGTTTGTGACACAGAAGAAGTATGTTTATGTTATGCGTTATGTATCAGTGGCGGTGCAGACATGCACATGTATGTTTGTGACACAGAAGAAGTATGTTTATGTTATGCGTTATGTATCAGTGGCTGTGCAGACATGCACATGTATGTTTGTGACACAGAAGAAGTATGTTTATGTTATGCGTTATGTATCAGTGGCAGTGCAGACATGCACATGTATGTTTGTGACATAGAAGAAGTATGTTTATGTTATGCGTTATGGATCAGTGGCAGTGCAGACATGCACATGTATGTTTGTGACACAGAAGAAGTATGTTTATGTTATGCGTTATGGATCAGTGGCAGTGCAGACATGCACATGTATGTTTGTGACATAGAAGAAGTATGTTTATGTTATGCGTTATGGATCAGTGGCAGTGCAGACATGCACATGTATGTTTGTGACACAGAAGAAGTATGTTTATGTTATGCGTTATGGATCAGTGGCAGTGCAGACATGCACATGTATGTTTGTGACACAGAAGAAGTATGTTTATGTTATGCGTTATGTATCAGTGGCGGTGCAGACATGCACATGTATGTTTGTGACACAGAAGAAGTATGTTTATGTTATGCGTTATGTATCAGTGGCGGTGCAGACATGCACATGTATGTTTGTGACACAGAAGAAGTATGTTTATGTTATGCGTTATGTATCAGTGGCGGTGCAGACATGCACATGTATGTTTGTGACACAGAAGAAGTATGTTTATGTTATGCGTTATGTATCAGTGGCGGTGCAGACTTGCACATGTGTATTTGTGACACAGAAGAAGTATGTTTATGTTATGCGTTATGTATCAGTGGCGGTGCAGACATGCACATGTATGTTTGTGACACAGAAGAAGTATGTTTATGTTATGCGTTATGTATCAGTGGCGGTGCAGACATGCACATGTATGTTTGTGACACAGAAGAAGTATGTTTATGTTATGCGTTATGTATCAGTGGCGGTGCAGACATGCACATGTATGTTTGTGACACAGAAGAAGTATGTTTATGTTATGCGTTATGTATCAGTGGCGGTGCAGACATGCACATGTATGTTTGTGACACAGAAGAAGTATGTTTATGTTATGCGTTATGTATCAGTGGCGGTGCAGACATGCACATGTGTATTTGTGACACAGAAGAAGTATGTTTATGTTATGCGTTATGTATCAGTGGCGGTGCAGACATGCACATGTATGTTTGTGACACAGAAGAAGTATGTTTATGTTATGCGTTATGTATCAGTGGCTGTGCAGACATGCACATGTATGTTTGTGACACAGAAGAAGTATGTTCATGTTATGCGTTATGTATCAGTGGCGGTGCAGACATGCACATGTATGTTTGTGACACAGAAGAAGTATGTTTATGTTATGCGTTATGTATCAGTGGCGGTGCAGACATGCACATGTGTATTTGTGACACAGAAGAAGTATGTTTATGTTATGCGTTATGTATCAGTGGCGGTGCAGACATGCACATGTATGTTTGTGACACAGAAGAAGTATGTTTATGTTATGCGTTATGTATCAGTGGCGGTGCAGACATGCACATGTATGTTTGTGACACAGAAGAAGTATGTTTATGTTATGCGTTATGTATCAGTGGCGGTGCAGACATGCACATGTATGTTTGTGACACAGAAGAAGTATGTTTATGTTATGCGTTATGTATCAGTGGCGGTGCAGACATGCACATGTATGTTTGTGACACAGAAGAAGTATGTTTATGTTATGCGTTATGTATCAGTGGCGGTGCAGACATGCACATGTGTATTTGTGACACAGAAGAAGTATGTTTATGTTATGCGTTATGTATCAGTGGCGGTGCAGACATGCACATGTATGTTTGTGACACAGAAGAAGTATGTTTATGTTATGCGTTATGTATCAGTGGCTGTGCAGACATGCACATGTATGTTTGTGACACAGAAGAAGTATGTTTATGTTATGCGTTATGTATCAGTGGCGGTGCAGACATGCACATGTATGTTTGTGACACAGAAGAAGTATGTTTATGTTATGCGTTATGTATCAGTGGCGGTGCAGACATGCACATGTATGTTTGTGACACAGAAGAAGTATGTTTATGTTATGCGTTATGTATCAGTGGCGGTGCAGACATGCACATGTATGTTTGTGACACAGAAGAAGTATGTTTATGTTATGCGTTATGTATCAGTGGCGGTGCAGACATGCACATGTGTATTTGTGACACAGAAGAAGTATGTTTATGTTATGCGTTATGTATCAGTGGCGGTGCAGACATGCACATGTATGTTTGTGACACAGAAGAAGTATGTTTATGTTATGCGTTATGTATCAGTGGCGGTGCAGACATGCACATGTATGTTTGTGACACAGAAGAAGTATGTTTATGTTATGCGTTATGTATCAGTGGCGGTGCAGACATGCACATGTATGTTTGTGACACAGAAGAAGTATGTTTATGTTATGCGTTATGTATCAGTGGCGGTGCAGACATGCACATGTATGTTTGTGACACAGAAGAAGTATGTTTATGTTATGCGTTATGTATCAGTGGCGGTGCAGACATGCACATGTGTATTTGTGACACAGAAGAAGTATGTTTATGTTATGCGTTATGCATCAGTGGCGGTGCAGACATGCACATGTATGTTTGTGACACAGAAGAAGTATGTTTATGTTATGCGTTATGTATCAGTGGCTGTGCAGACATGCACATGTATGTTTGTGACACAGAAGAAGTATGTTTATGTTATGCGTTATGTATCAGTGGCTGTGCAGACATGCACATGTATGTTTGTGACACAGAAGAAGTATGTTTATGTTATGCGTTATGTATCAGTGGCGGTGCAGACATGCACATGTATGTTTGTGACACAGAAGAAGTATGTTTATGTTATGCGTTATGTATCAGTGGCGGTGCAGACATGCACATGTGTATTTGTGACACAGAAGAAGTATGTTTATGTTATGCGTTATGTATCTGTGGCGGTGCAGACATGCACATGTATGTTTGTGACACAGAAGAAGTATGTTTATGTTATGCGTTATGTATCAGTGGCTGTGCAGACATGCACATGTATGTTTGTGACACAGAAGAAGTATGTTTATGTTATGCGTTATGTATCAGTGGCGGTGCAGACATGCACATGTGTATTTGTGACACAGAAGAAGTATGTTTATGTTATGCGTTATGTATCAGTGGGGGTGCAGACATGCACATGTGTATTTGTGACACAGAAGAAGTATGTTTATGTTATGCGTTATGTATCAGTGGGGGTGCAGACATGCACATGTATGTTTGTGACACAGAAGAAGTATGTTTATGTTATGCGTTATGTATCAGTGGCGGTGCAGACATGCACATGTATGTTTGTGACACAGAAGAAGTATGTTTATGTTATGCGTTATGTATCAGTGGCGGTGCAGACATGCACATGTATGTTTGTGACACAGAAGAAGTATGTTTATGTTATGCGTTATGTATCAGTGGCGGTGCAGACATGCACATGTGTATTTGTGACACAGAAGAAGTATGTTTATGTTATGCGTTATGTATCAGTGGCTGTGCAGACATGCACATGTATGTTTGTGACACAGAAGAAGTATGTTTATGTTATGCGTTATGTATCAGTGGCAGTGCAGACATGCACATGTATGTTTGTGACATAGAAGAAGTATGTTTATGTTATGCGTTATGGATCAGTGGCAGTGCAGACATGCACATGTATGTTTGTGACACAGAAGAAGTATGTTTATGTTATGCGTTATGGATCAGTGGCAGTGCAGACATGCACATGTATGTTTGTGACACAGAAGAAGTATGTTTATGTTATGCGTTATGGATCAGTGGCAGTGCAGACATGCACATGTATGTTTGTGACACAGAAGAAGTATGTTTATGTTATGCGTTATGGATCAGTGGCAGTGCAGACATGCACATGTATGTTTGTGACACAGAAGAAGTATGTTTATGTTATGCGTTATGTATCAGTGGCGGTGCAGACATGCACATGTATGTTTGTGACACAGAAGAAGTATGTTTATGTTATGCGTTATGTATCAGTGGCGGTGCAGACATGCACATGTATGTTTGTGACACAGAAGAAGTATGTTTATGTTATGCGTTATGTATCAGTGGCGGTGCAGACATGCACATGTATGTTTGTGACACAGAAGAAGTATGTTTATGTTATGCGTTATGTATCAGTGGCGGTGCAGACATGCACATGTATGTTTGTGACACAGAAGAAGTATGTTTATGTTATGCGTTATGTATCAGTGGCGGTGCAGACATGCACATGTGTATTTGTGACACAGAAGAAGTATGTTTATGTTATGCGTTATGTATCAGTGGCGGTGCAGACATGCACATGTATGTTTGTGACACAGAAGAAGTATGTTTATGTTATGCGTTATGTATCAGTGGCGGTGCAGACATGCACATGTATGTTTGTGACACAGAAGAAGTATGTTTATGTTATGCGTTATGTATCAGTGGCGGTGCAGACATGCACATGTATGTTTGTGACACAGAAGAAGTATGTTTATGTTATGCGTTATGTATCAGTGGCGGTGCAGACATGCACATGTATGTTTGTGACACAGAAGAAGTATGTTTATGTTATGCGTTATGTATCAGTGGCGGTGCAGACATGCACATGTGTATTTGTGACACAGAAGAAGTATGTTTATGTTATGCGTTATGTATCAGTGGCGGTGCAGACATGCACATGTATGTTTGTGACACAGAAGAAGTATGTTTATGTTATGCGTTATGTGTCAGTGGCTGTGCAGACATGCACATGTATGTTTGTGACACAGAAGAAGTATGTTTATGTTATGCGTTATGTATCAGTGGCTGTGCAGACATGCACATGTATGTTTGTGACACAGAAGAAGTATGTTTATGTTATGCGTTATGTATCAGTGGCGGTGCAGACATGCACATGTATGTTTGTGACACAGAAGAAGTATGTTTATGTTATGCGTTATGTATCAGTGGCGGTGCAGACATGCACATGTATGTTTGTGACACAGAAGAAGTATGTTTATGTTATGCGTTATGTATCAGTGGCGGTGCAGACATGCACATGTATGTTTGTGACACAGAAGAAGTATGTTTATGTTATGCGTTATGTATCAGTGGCGGTGCAGACATGCACATGTATGTTTGTGACACAGAAGAAGTATGTTTATGTTATGTGTTATGTATCAGTGGCGGTGCAGACATGCACATGTGTATTTGTGACACAGAAGAAGTATGTTTATGTTATGCGTTATGTATCAGTGGCGGTGCAGACATGCACATGTATGTTTGTGACACAGAAGAAGTATGTTTATGTTATGCGTTATGTATCAGTGGCGGTGCAGACATGCACATGTATGTTTGTGACACAGAAGAAGTATGTTTATGTTATGCGTTATGTATCAGTGGCGGTGCAGACATGCACATGTATGTTTGTGACACAGAAGAAGTATGTTTATGTTATGCGTTATGTATCAGTGGCGGTGCAGACATGCACATGTATGTTTGTGACACAGAAGAAGTATGTTTATGTTATGCGTTATGTATCAGTGGCGGTGCAGACATGCACATGTGTATTTGTGACACAGAAGAAGTATGTTTATGTTATGCGTTATGTATCAGTGGCGGTGCAGACATGCACATGTATGTTTGTGACACAGAAGAAGTATGTTTATGTTATGCGTTATGTATCAGTGGCTGTGCAGACATGCACATGTATGTTTGTGACACAGAAGAAGTATGTTTATGTTATGCGTTATGTGTCAGTGGCTGTGCAGACATGCACATGTATGTTTGTGACACAGAAGAAGTATGTTTATGTTATGCGTTATGTATCAGTGGCTGTGCAGACATGCACATGTATGTTTGTGACACAGAAGAAGTATGTTTATGTTATGCGTTATGTATCAGTGGCGGTGCAGACATGCACATGTATGTTTGTGACACAGAAGAAGTATGTTTATGTTATGCGTTATGTATCAGTGGCGGTGCAGACATGCACATGTGTATTTGTGACACAGAAGAAGTATGTTTATGTTATGCGTTATGTATCAGTGGGGGTGCAGACATGCACATGTGTATTTGTGACACAGAAGAAGTATGTTTATGTTATGCGTTATGTATCAGTGGGGGTGCAGACATGCACATGTGTATTTGTGACACAGAAGAAGTATGTTTATGTTATGCGTTATGTATCAGTGGCGGTGCAGACATGCACATGTGTATTTGTGACACAGAAGAAGTATGTTTATGTTATGCGTTATGTATCAGTGGGGGTGCAGACATGCACATGTATGTTTGCAGACATGCAGAAGTGAACATTAGTCACTGGGCTTCCTCACAACCTGGTGTTTCCAATCTGGTCTGTTTATGAGGGGTGAGTGTGAGCTTTGTGAGGTTTTCTTTTGTCCTTTTGGTGTGGGATGTTACTTTGGGTTTGGATGCTCATTGCCAGATAAGACTGAAGATGGTGGTGGTTGGAATAAAGGATGGATTGAGGGATCCTCAGGATTCACAGGCAAATAAGGCTGGTGCAATTAATTAAGAAAGGCATAGAAGATACAACAAACTTTGGATAAACTATGGACAATGGGCTGTTTGGGGGAAGCTGCTGCTCGTAGGAACTGTTCCCATTGGTCAGTTCATATTTCCCGCTCGTCCGGCTTTTCGAGCCGGCTCGACACGCCCCCTCCTCTGATGTAACCAGCCAGACGAGCCCCTATTCTGATTGGGTGTTGGGGTTATGATCCGTTCGCTGACTGGTCGCCAGTCTCCTTTCCCTGTTACCATAGAACAGCGAGGTCTATGTAAGGAGACTGCCCGATCAGAGAACCAGACCATCTTGAGGCTTGGGTCGGTGAGGCGCTGGCGGGCTTTTCACAATTGCTCTGCGGCTTAGTTTTTAGTCGCAGGTGCCTGTCTAGCTGAGACCAAGTTTTAAAGTCGCAGGCAAGTTCTTTGCGGAGAACAAAGCGGGGAAAGCACTGCGAATCTCCTGAAAAGTGTACCGTGTGTTTCTGGAAGTGAGTCGACATGGTAAGGCTGCGTCCATACTGTGGCAGATAGCGCGGACACGTCCACACGCTGAGCGAACAAACTGCCGTAAGGCAGTGTTCGCGTACATGCAGATTTTGGGGGCGCGGAGGCAGGAGGGGGCGCGCGATGCGCATGAAATCAGTCAAACTGATTTCTCACGCGATAGGGCGGTCACGTGAGCGGTTCGCCCAATGAGGGCCAACCAGCTCTGTGACGTCATTGGCACACCCATAGACACGCCCACGGACGGTGCGCATACCATGGCCAGGAAAAGCACCCGCTTTCCCTCAGCCTCCGCGCGCCTCCGCACGGGAGAAATGCCTATGGACGCAGCCTAAGCCTACCTGAAGCAGGCGCCCTGAACCTGGTTGATATTCACCCCGGAGCCCTCATTTTGTGTATTATTTGTATGTCTGCGGGTTTCACCCGAATAAACCTCATTTTATTTCACTACCTTGTTCTGCCTAGTGAATTGAACCCAAATGGCACCAAAATCATAGATTGTAAGCTCCCCGGGGCAGGGACTGTGTCTGCAAAATGTCACTGTAACGGGCTTCATTCGGGCGATCTTTTGTATATTCAATAAATAACCCCATTCTCACTTAACAAGTGTATCTATTCCTGGATAAAAACGTTATCTATTGATGGTTCATCACAATTCCGTCATACTCAGTACGGTGAGAAATATCTCTAAAAATCTCACGGCTTCTAAAGAACTCCGGGCGGGAGTACCGCACATCCTTTCCCAGCTTTATATCACCCCAACCCCAACCCTTACCCCAACCTTAACCCCAACCCTAACCCCAACCTTAACCCCAACCCTAACCCCAACCCTTACCCCAACCTTAACCCCAACCCTAACCCCAACCCTAAAGAACTCCGGGCGGGAGTACCGCACATCCTTTCTCAGCTTTATATCTTCCCAACCCTAACCCTAAAGAACTCCGGGCGGGAGTACCGCACATACTTTCTCAGCTTTATATCTTCCCAACCCCAACCCTTACCCCAACCTTAACCCCAACCCTAACCCCAACCTTAACCCTAACCCCAACCTTAACCCCAACCCTAACCCCAACCCTTACCCCAACCTTAACCCTTACCCCAACCCTAACCCCAACCCTTACCCCAACCTTAACCCCAACCCTAACCCCAACCTTAACCCTAACCCCAACCTTAACCCCAACCCTAACCCCAACCCTTACCCCAACCTTAACCCTTACCCCAACCTTAACCCCAACCCTTACCCCAACCTTAACCCCAACCTTAACCCCAACCCTAACCCCAACCCTAACCCCAACCCCAAAGAACTCCGGGTGGGAGTACCGCACATCCTTTCCCAGCTTTATATCACCCTAACCCCAACCCTAACCCCAACCCTTACCCCAACCTTAACCCCAACCCTAACCCCAACCCTTACCCCAACCTTAACCCCAACCCTAACCCCAACCCTAACCCCAACCCTAAAGAACTCCGGGCAGGAGTACCGCACATCCTTTTCCAGCTTTATATAACCCTAACCCCAACCCCTAATCCTAACCCCAACCCTAACACCAACCCTAACCCCAACCCTAACCCCAACCCCAACCCCAAAGAACTCCGGGCGGGAGTACCGCACATCCTTTCCCAGATTTATATCTTCCCAGGTCGTTCGATTTGAGCTAATAATGTTTCAATAAAAATCCATTGGAAAAAAAACATTTTTGTCAAAATTTAGTGGAAGATGTTATAATAAATTTAAATAGGAATTTTTCGACAACAAAAGTGCTTTTATTTAAGTTTTGAAGCAAAAATCGGTGGGGTTTTCTTTTCTGTGGAAAAATCTGTTAAGGAGAAAAGGAGAATGGAAGGGGAGGAGGGAAAGTGAGGAGAAAGGAAGGGGAAGGAGAGGAGGGAAAGTGAGGAGAAAGGAAGGGGAAGGAGAGGAGGGAAAGTGAGGAGAAAGGAAGAGGAAGGAGAGGAGGGAAAGTGAGGAGAAAGGAAGGGGAGGAGGGAAAGTGAGGTGAACAGAAGGGGAAGGAGAGGAGGGAAAGTGAGGAGGATGGAAGGGGAAGGAGAAGAGGGAAAGTGAGGAGAAAGGAAGGGGAGGAGGGAAAGTGAGGAGGATGGATGGGGAAGGAGAGGAGGGAAAGTGAGGAGGATGGAAGGGGAAGGAGAGGAGGGAAAGTGAGGAGAAGGGAAGAGGAAGGAGAGGAGGGAAAGTGAGGAGAAAGGAAGGGGAGGAGGGAAAGTGAGGTGAACAGAAGGGGAAGGAGAGGAGGGGAAGTGAGGAGGATGGAAGGGGAAGGAGAAGAGGGAAAGTGAGGAGAATGGAAGGGGGAGGAGAGGAGGGAAAGTGAGGAGGATGGAAGGGGAAGGAGAGGAGGGAAAGTGAGGAGAAAGGAAGGGGAAGGAGAGGAGGGAAAGTGAGGAGAAAGGAAGGGGAAGGAGAGGAGGGAAAGTGAGGAGAAAGGAAGAGGAAGGAGAGGAGGGAAAGTGAGGAGAAAGGAAGGGGAGGAGGGAAAGTGAGGTGGACAGAAGGGGAAGGAGAGGAGGGAAAGTGAGGAGGATGGAAGGGGAAGGAGAAGAGGGAAAGTGAGGAGAAAGGAAGGGGAGGAGGGAAAGTGAGGAGGATGGAAGGGGAAGGAGAGGAGGGAAAGTGAGGAGGATGGAAGGGGAAGTAGAGGAGGGAAAGTGAGGAGAATGGAAGGGGGATGAGAGGAGGGAAAGCGAGGAGGATAGAAGGGGAAGGGGAGGAGGCAAAGTGAGGAGAATGGAAGGGGAAGGAGAGGAGGGAAAGTGAGGAGGATGGAAGGGGAAGGAGAGGAGGGAAAGTGAGGAGAAAGGAAGAGGAAGGAGAGGAGGGAAAGTGAGGAGAAAGGAAGGGGAGGAGGGAAAGTGAGGTGAACAGAAGGGGAAGGAGAGGAGGGAAAGTGAGGAGGATGGAAGGGGAAGGAGAGGAGGGAAAGTGAGGAGAAAGGAAGAGGAAGGAGAGGAGGGAAAGTGAGGAGAAAGGAAGGGGAGGAGGGAAAGTGAGGTGAACAGAAGGGGAAGGAGAGGAGGGAAAGTGAGGAGGATGGAAGGGGAAGGAGAAGAGGGAAAATGAGGAGAAAGGAAGGGGAGGAGGGAAAGTGAGGAGGATGGAAGGAGAGGAGGGAAAGTGAGGAGGATGGAAGGGGAAGGAGAGGAGGGAAAGTGAGGAGAATGGAAGGGGGAGGAGAGGAGGGAAAGTGAGGAGGATGGAAGGGGAAGGAGAGGAGGGAAAGTGAGGAGAAAGGAAGGGGAAGGAGAGGAGGGAAAGTGAGGAGAAAGGAAGGGGAAGGAGAGGAGGGAAAGTGAAGAGAAAGGAAGAGGAAGGAGAGGAGGGAAAGTGAGGAGAAAGGAAGGGGAGGAGGGAAAGTGAGGTGAACAGAAGGGGAAGGAGAGGAGGGAAAGTGAGGAGAAAGGAAGGGGAGGAGGGAAAGTGAGGAGGATGGAAGGGGAAGGAGAGGAGGGAAAGTGAGGAGGATGGAAGGGGAAGGAGAAGAGGGAAAGTGAGGAAAAAGGAAGGGGAGGAGGGAAAGTGAGGAGGATGGAAGGGGAAGGAGAGGAGGGAAAGTGAGGAGGATGGAAGGGGAAGTAGAGGAGGGAAAGTGAGGAGAATGGAAGGGGGATGAGAGGAGGGAAAGTGAGGAGGATGGAAGGGGAAGGAGAGGAGGGAAAGTGAGGAGAATGGAAGGGGAAGGAGAGGAGGGAAAGTGAGGAGGATGGAAGGGGAAGGAGAGGAGGGAAAGTGAGGAGGATGGAAGGGGAGGAGAGGAGGGAATGTGAGGAGAAAGGAAGGGAAGGAGAGGAGGGAAAGTGAGGAGGATGGAAGGGGAAGGAGAGAAGGGACAGTGAGGAGAAAGGAAGGGGAAGGAGAGGAGGGAAAGTGAGAAGAAGTGGAGGAGAGGAGGGAAAGTGAGGAGAAATGAAGGGGAAGGAGAGGAGGGAAAGTGAAGAGAAAGGAAGGGGAAGGAGAGGAGGGAAAGTGAGGAGAAAGGAAGGGGAAGGAGAGGAGGGAAAGTGAGGAGAATGGAAGGGGATGGAGAGGAGGGAAAGTGAGGAGGATGGAAGGGGGAGGAGAGGAGGGAAAGTGAGGAGAAAGGAAGGGGAAGGAGAGGAGGGAAAGTGAGGAGAAAGGAAGGGGAAGGAGAGGAGGGAAATGAGGAGAAAGGAAGGGGAAGGAGAGGAGGGAAAGTGAGGAGAAAGGAAGGGGAAGGAGAGGAGGGAAAGTGAGGAGAGTGGAAGGGGAAGGAGAGGAGGGAAAGTGAGGAGAAAGGAAGGGGAAGGAGAGGAGGGAAAGTGAGGAGATTGGAAGGGGAAGGAGAGGAGGGAAAGTGAGGAGGGTGGAAGGGGAAGTAGAGGAGGGAAAGTGAGGAGAAAGGAAGGGGAAGGAGAGGAGGGAAAGTGAGGAGAAAGGAAGGGGAAGGAGAGGAGGGAAAGTGAGGAGAAGGAAGAGGAAGGAGAGGAGGGAAAGTGAGGAGAAAGGAAGGGAGGAGGGAAAGTGAGGTGAATGGAAGGGAAGGAGAGGAGGGAAAGTGAGGAGAAGGAAGGGGAGGAGGGAAAGTGAGGAGGATGGAAGGGGAAGGAGAGGAGGGAAAGTGAGGAGGATGGAAGGGGAAGGAGAAGAGGGAAAGTGAGGAGAAAGGAAGGGGGAGGAGGGAAAGTGAGGAGGATGGAAGGGGAAGGAGAGGAGGGAAAGTGAGGAGGATGGAAGGGGAAGTAGAGGAGGGAAAGTGAGGAGAATGGAAGGGGATGAGAGGAGGGAAAGTGAGGAGGATGGAAGGGGAAGGAGAGGAGGGAAAGTGAGGAGAATGGAAGGGGAAGGAGAGGAGGGAAAGTGAGGAGGATGGAAGGGGAAGGAGAGGAGGGAAAGTGAGGAGGATGGAAGGGGAGGAGAGGAGGGAATGTGAGGAGAAAGGAAGGGAAGGAGAGGAGGGAAAGTGAGGAGATGGAAGGGGAAGGAGAGAAGGGACAGTGAGGAGAAAGGAAGGGGAAGGAGAGGAGGGAAAGTGAGAAGAAGTGGAGGAGAGGAGGGAAAGTGAGGAGAAATGAAGGGGAAGGAGAGGAGGGAAAGTGAAGAGAAAGGAAGGGGAAGGAGAGGAGGGAAAGTGAGGAGAAAGGAAGGGAAGGAGAGGAGGGAAAGTGAGGAGAATGGAAGGGATGGAGAGGAGGGAAAGTGAGGAGGATGGAAGGGGGAGGAGAGGAGGGAAAGTGAGGAGAAAGGAAGGGGAAGGAGAGGAGGGAAAGTGAGGAGAAAGGAAGGGGAAGGAGAGGAGGGAAAGTGAGGAGGATGGAAGGGGAGGAGAGGAGGGAATGTGAGGAGAAAGGAAGGGAAGGAGAGGAGGGAAAGTGAGGAGGATGGAAGGGGAAGGAGAGAAGGGACAGTGAGGAGAAAGGAAGGGGAAGGAGAGGAGGGAAAGTGAGAAGAAGTGGAGGAGAGGAGGGAAGTGAGGAGAAATGAAGGGGGAAGGAAGGAGAGGAGGGAAAGTGAGAGAAAGGAGGGGAAGGAGAGGAGGAAAGTGAGGAGAAAGGAAGGGGAAGGAGAGGAGGGAAAGTGAGGAGAATGGAAGGGGATGGAGAGGAGGGAAAGTGAGGAGGATGGAAGGGGGGAGGAGAGGAGGGAAAGTGAGGAGAAAGGAAGGGAAGGAGAGGAGGGAAAGTGAGGAGAAAGGAAGGGGAAGGAGAGGAGGGAAATGAGGAGAAAGGAAGGGGAAGGAGAGAGGGAAAGTGAGGAGAAAGGAAGGGGAAGGAGAGGAGGGAAAGTGAGGAGAGTGGAAGGGGAAGGAGAGGAGGGAAAGTGAGGAGAAAGGAAGGGGAAGGAGAGGAGGGAAAGTGAGGAGATTGGAAGGGGAAGGAGAGGAGGGAAAGTGAGGAGGGTGGAAGGGGAAGTAGAGGAGGGAAAGTGAGGAGAAAGGAAGGGGAAGGAGAGGAGGGAAAGTGAGGAGAAAGGAAGGGGAAGGAGAGGAGGGAAAGTGAGGAGAAAGGAAGAGGAAGGAGAGGAGGGAAAGTGAGGAGAAAGGAAGGGGAGGAGGGAAGTGAGGTGAACGGAAGGGAAGGAGAGGAGGGAAAGTGAGGTGAAGGAAGGGGAGGAGGGAAAGTGAGGAGGATGGAAGGGGAAGGAGAGGAGGGAAAGTGAGGAGGATGGAAGGGGAAGGAGAAGAGGGAAAGTGAGGAGAAAGGAAGGGGAGGAGGGAAAGTGAGGAGGATGGAAGGGGAAGGAGAGGAGGGAAAGTGAGGAGGATGGAAGGGGAAGTAGAGGAGGGAAAGTGAGGAGAATGGAAGGGGGATGAGAGGAGGGAAAGTGAGGAGGATGGAAGGGGAAGGAGAGGAGGGAAGTGAGGAGAATGGAAGGGGAAGGAGAGGAGGGAAAGTGAGGAGGATGGAAGGGGAAGGAGAGGAGGGAAAGTGAGGAGGATGGAAGGGGAGGAGAGGAGGGAATGTGAGGAGAAAGGAAGGGAAGGAGAGGAGGGAAAGTGAGGAGGATGGAAGGGGAAGGAGAGAAGGGACAGTGAGGAGAAAGGAAGGGGAAGGAGAGGAGGGAAAGTGAGAAGAAGTGGAGGAGAGGAGGGAAAGTGAGGAGAAATGAAGGGGAAGGAGAGGAGGGAAAGTGAGAGAAAGGAAGGGGAAGGAGAGGAGGGAAAGTGAGGAGAAAGGAAGGGGAAGGAGAGGAGGGAAAGTGAGGAGAATGGAAGGGGATGGAGAGGAGGGAAAGTGAGGAGGATGGAAGGGGGAGGAGAGGAGGGAAAGTGAGGAGAAAGGAAGGGGAAGGAGAGGAGGGAAAGTGAGGAGAAAGGAAGGGGAAGGAGAGGAGGAAATGAGGAGAAAGGAAGGGGAAGGAGAGGAGGGAAAGTGAGGAGAAGGAAGGGAAGGAGAGGAGGAAAGTGAGGAGAGTGGAAGGGGAAGGAGAGGAGGGAAAGTGAGGAGAAAGGAAGGGAAGGAGAGGAGGGAAAGTGAGGAGAGTGGAAGGGGAAGGAGAGGAGGGAAAGTGAGGAGGGTGGAAGGGGAAGGAGAGGAGGGAAAGTGAGGAGAAAGGAAGGGGAGGGGAGGAAGGAGGAGATGGAAGGGAAGGAGTGAAGGAATGAGGAGGTGGAAGGGGAAGGAGAGGAGGGAAAGTGAGGAGGATGGAAGGGAAGGAGAGAGGAAAGTGAGGAGGATGGAAGGGTAAGGAGAGAGGGAAAGTGAGGAGGGTGGAAGGAGAGGAGGGAAATGAGGAGAATGGAAGGGGAAGGAGACGAGGGAAAGTGAGGAGATGGAAGGGAAGGAGAGGAGGAGTGAGGAGAAGTGGGGGATGGAAGGGGAAGGAGAGAAGGGAAAGTGAGGAGAATGGAAGGGGAAGGAGAGGAGGGAAAGTGAGAAGAAGAGGAGGAGAGGAGGGAAAGTGAGGAGAAATGAAGGGGAAGGAGAGGAGGGAAAGTGAAGGGAAAGGAAGGAAGGAGAGGAGGGAAAGTGAGGAGAAAGGAAGGGGAAGGAGAGGAGGCAAAGTGAGGAGAATGGAAGGGGATGGAGGAGGAGGGAAAGTGAGGAGAGAATGGAAGGGGAGGAGAGGAGGGAAAGTGGGAGAAAGGAAGGGGAAGGAGAGGAGGGAAAGTGAGGAGAAAGGAAGGGGAAGGAGAGGAGGGAATGAGGAGAAGGAAGGGGAAGGAGAGGAGGGAAAGTGAGGAGGATGGAAGGGGAAGGAGAGAAGGGAAAGTGAGGAGGATGGAAGGGGAAGGAGAGGAGGAAAGTGAGGAGGATGGAAGGGTAAGGAGAGAGGGAAAGTGAGGAGGATGGAATGGGAAGGAGAAGGGAAAGTGAGGAGGTGGAAGGGGAAGGAGAGAAGGGAAAGTGAGGAGAATGGAAGGGGATGAGAGGAGGGAAAGCGAGGAGGATAGAAGGGGAGGAGGGAAAGTGAGGAGAATGGAAGGAGAGGAGGGAAAGTGAGGAGGATGGAAGGGGAAATGAGAGGAGGGAAAGTGAGGAGAAAGGAAGAGGAAGGAGAGGAGGAAAGTGAGGAGAAAGGAAGGGAGGAGGGAAAGTGAGGTGAACAGAAGGGGAAGGAGAGGAGGGAAAGTGAGGAGGATGGAAGGGGAAGGAGAGGAGGGAAGTGAGGAGGATGGAAGGGGAAGTAGAGGAGGGAAAGTGAGGAGAATGGAAGGGGGATGAGAGGAGGGAAAGCGAGGAGGATAGAAGGGGAAGGGGAGGAGGGAAAGTGAGGAGAATGGAAGGAGAAGGAGAGGAGGGAAAGTGAGGAGGATGGAAGGGGAAGGAGAGGAGAGAAAGTGAGGAGAAAGGAAGAGGAAGGAGAGGTGGGAAAGGTGAGGAGAAAGGGAAGTGGAGGAGGGAAAGTGAGGTGAACAGAAGGGGAAGGAGAGGAGGGAAAGTGAGGAGGATGGAAGGGTGAAGGAGAAGAGGGAAAGTGAGGAGAAAGGAAGGGGAGGAGGGAAAGTGAGGAGGATGGAAGGGGAAGGAGAGGAGGGAAAGTGAGGAGAAATGAAGGGAGGAGGAGAAAGTGAGGTGAACAAGAAGGGGAAGGAGAGGAGGGAAAGTGAGGAGGATGGAAGGGGATGGAAGAGGGAATTGGGAGGAAAGGAAGGGGAGGAGGGAAGGTGAGGAGGGAAGGAGAGGAGGGACAAGTGAGGAGGATGGAAGGGGAAGGAGAGGAGGGAAAGTGAGGAGATGGAAGGGGGAGGAGAGGAGGGAAAGTGAGGAGGATGGAAGGGGAAGGAGAGGAGGGAAAGTGAGGAAGATGGAAGGAGAGGAGGATGGAAGGGGAAGGAGAGATGGGAAAGTGAGGAGGGAAATGAGGAGGATGGAAGGGGAAGGAGAGAAGGGAAAGTGAGGAGGATGGAAGGGAAGGAGAGGTGGGAAAGTGAGGAGAGTGGAAGGGGAAGGAGAGGAGGGAAAGTGAGGAGAAAGGAAGGGGAAGGAGAGGAGGGAAAGTGAGGAGAGTGGAAGGGGAAGGAGAGGAGGGAAAGTGAGGAGGGTGGAAGGGGAAGGAGAGGAGGGAAAGTGAGGAGAAAGGAAGGGAAGGGAGGAAGGAAAGTGAGGAGAATGGAAGGGGAAGGAGAGAAGGGAAACTGAGGAGGATGGAGGGGGAAGGAGAGGAGGGAAAGTGAGGAGGATGGAAGGGGAAGGAGAGAAGGAAGTGAGGAGGATGGAAGGGGAAGGAGAGAAGGGAAAGTGAGGAGGGTGGAAGGAGAGGAGGGAAATGAGGAGAAGGAAGGGGAAGGAGAGAGGGTAAGTGAGGAGATGGATGGAAGGAGAGGTGGGTTTGGGTGGAGGTGGTATGGGGTTGGTGAGTGGGTTTGGTGGTGTAAGGAAGGGGAAGGAGAGGAGGAGTTGAGAGAAGAGGAGGAGGAGTGAGGAGAGTTTGGGTGGTGTTGAGGGGGGTTAGAATGTAGGGAAGGAGAGGAGGGAAAGTGAAGGGAAAGGAAGGAAGGAGAGGAGGGAAAGTGAGGAGAAAGGAAGGGGAAGGAGAGGAGGCAAAGTGAGGAGAATGGAAGGGGATGGAGAGGAGGGAAAGTGAGGAGAATGGAAGGGGAGGAGAGGAGGGAAAGTGGGGAGAAAGGAAGGGGAAGGAGAGGAGGGAAAGTGAGGAGAAAGGAAGGGAAGGAGAGGAGGAAATGAGGAGAAAGGAAGGGGAAGGAGAGGAGGGAAAGTGAGGAGGATGGAAGGGGAAGGAGAGAAGGGAAAGTGAGGAGGATGGAAGGGGAAGGAGAGGAGGGAAAGTGAGGAGGATGGAAGGGTAAGGAGAGAAGGGAAAGTGAGGAGGATGGAATGGGAAGGAGAGAAGGGAAAGTGAGGAGGGTGGAAGGGAAGGAGAGAAGGAAAGTGAGGAGAATGGAAGGGGGATGAGAGGAGGGAAAGCGAGGAGGATAGAAGGGGAGGAGGGAAAGTGAGGAGAATGGAAGGAGAGGATGGAAAGTGAGGAGGATGGAAGGGGAAATGAGAGGAGGGAAAGTGAGGAGAAAGGAAGAGGAAGGAGAGGAGGGAAAGTGAGGAGAAAGGAAGGGGAGGAGGAAAGTGAGGTGAACAGAAGGGAAGGAGAGGAGGGAAAGTGAGGAGGATGGAAGGGAAGGAGAGGAGGGAAAGTGAGGAGGATGGAGGGGAAGTAGAGGAGGGAAAGTGAGGAGAATGGAAGGGGGATGAGAGGAGGGAAAGCGAGGAGGATGGAAGGGGAAGGAGAGGAGAGAAAGTGAGGAGAAAGGAAGAGGAAGGAGAGGAGGGAAAGTGAGGAGAAAGGAAGGGGAGGAGGGAAAGTGAGGTGAACAGAAGGGAAGGAGAGGAGGGAAAGTGAGGAGGATGGAAGGGGAAGGAGAAGAGGGAAAGTGAGGAGAAAGGAAGGGGAGGAGGAAAGTGAGGAGGATGGAAGGGGAAGGAGAGGAGGGAAAGTGAGGAGAAATGAAGGGGAGGAGGGAAAGTGAGGTGAACAGAAGGGGAAGGAGAGAGGGAAAGTGAGGAGGGATGGAAGGGGAAGGAGAAGAGGGAAAGTGAGGAGAAAGGAAGGGGAGGAGGGAAAGTGAGGAGGATGGAAGGAGAGGAGGGAAAGTGAGGAGGATGGAAGGGGAAGGAGAGGAGGGAAAGTGAGGAGAATGGAAGGGGGAGGAGAGGAGGGAAAGTGAGGAGGATGGAAGGGGAAGGAGAGGAGGAAAGTGAGGAAGATGGAAGGAGAGGAGGATGGAAGGGGAAGGAGAGAAGGGAAAGTGAGGAGGGAAATGAGGAGGATGGAAGGGGAAGGAGAGAAGGGAAAGTGAGGAGGATGGAAGGGGGAGGAGAGGAGGGAATGTGAGGAGAAAGGAAGGGGAGGAGGGAAAGTGAGGAGGATGGAAGGGGAAGGAGAGGAGGAAGTGAGGAGGATGGAAGGGGAAGTAGAGGAGGGAAGTGAGGAGAATGGAAGGGGATGAGAGGAGGGAAAGTGAGGAGGATGGAAGGGGAAGGAGAGGAGGGAAAGTGAGGAGAATGGAAGGGGAAGGAGAGGAGGAAAGTGAGGAGGATGGAAGGGGAAGGAGAGGAGGGAAAGTGAGGAGGATGGAAGGGGAGGAGAGGAGGGAATGTGAGGAGAAAGGAAGGGAAGGAGAGGAGGGAAAGTGAGGAGGATGGAAGGGGAAGGAGAGAAGGGACAGTGAGGAGAAAGGAAGGGGAAGGAGAGGAGGGAAAGTGAGAAGAAGTGGAGGAGAGGAGGGAAAGTGAGGAGAAATGAAGGGGAAGGAGAGGAGGGAAAGTGAAGAGAAAGGAAGGGGAAGGAGAGGAGGAAAGTGAGGAGAAAGGAAGGGGAAGGAGAGGAGGGAAAGTGAGGAGAATGGAAGGGGATGGAGAGGAGGGAAAGTGAGGAGGATGGAAGGGGGAGGAGAGGAGGGAAAGTGAGGAGAAAGGAAGGGGAAGGAGAGGAGGGAAAGTGAGGAGAAAGGAAGGGGAAGGAGAGGAGGGAAATGAGGAGAAAGGAAGGGGAAGGAGAGGAGGGAAAGTGAGGAGAAAGGAAGGGGAAGGAGAGGAGGGAAAGTGAGGAGAGTGGAAGGGAAGGAGAGGAGGGAAAGTGAGGAGAAAGGAAGGGGAAGGAGAGGAGGGAAAGTGAGGAGAGTGGAAGGGGAAGGAGAGGAGGGAAAGTGAGGAGGGTGGAAGGGGAAGGAGAGGAGGGAAAGTGAGGAGAAAGGAAGGGGAAGGGAGAGGAAGGAAAGTGAGGAGAATGGAAGGGGAAGGAGAGAAGGAAACTGAGGAGGATGGAAGGGGAAGGAGAGGAGGGAAAGTGAGGAGGATGGAAGGGAAGGAGAGAAGGAAAGTGAGGAGGATGGAAGGGGAAGGAGAGAAGGGAAAGTGAGGAGGGTGGAAGGAGAGGAGGGAAAATGAGGAGAAAGGAAGGGGAAGGAGACGAGGGAAAGTGAGGAGATTGGAAGGGAAGGAGAGGAGGAAAGTGAGGAGGATGGAAGGGGAAGGAGAGAAGGAAAGTGAGGAGAAAGGAAGGGGAAGGAGAGGAGGAAAGTGAGAAGAAGTGGAGGACGAGGAGGGAAAGTGAGGAGAAATGAAGGGGAAGGAGAGGAGGGAAAGTGAAGGGAAAGGAAGGAAGGAGAGGAGGGAAAGTGAGGAGAAAGGAAGGGGAAGGAGAGGAGGCAAAGTGAGGAGAATGGAAGGGGATGGAGAGGAGGGAAAGTGAGGAGAATGGAAGGGGGAGGAGAGGAGGAAAGTGGGGAGAAAGGAAGGGGAAGGAGAGGAGGGAAAGTGAGGAGAAAGGAAGGGGAAGGAGAGGAGGGAAATGAGGAGAAAGGAAGGGGAAGGAGAGGAGGGAAAGTGAGGAGGATGGAAGGGGAAGGAGAGAAGGGAAAGTGAGGAGGATGGAAGGGGAAGGAGAGGAGGGAAAGTGAGGAGGATGGAAGGGTAAGGAGAGAAGGGAAAGTGAGGAGGATGAATGGGAAGGGGAGAAGGGAAAGTGAGGAGGGTGGAAGGGAAGGAGAGAAGGGAAAGTGAGGAGAATGGAAGGGGGATGAGAGGAGGGAAAGCGAGGAGGATAGAAGGGAGGAGGGAAAGTGAGGAGAATGGAAGGAGAGGAGGGAAAGTGAGGAGGATGGAAGGGAAATGAGAGGAGGGAAAGTGAGGAGAAAGGAAGAGGAAGGAGAGGAGGGAAAGTGAGGAGAAAGGAAGGGGAGGAGGGAAAGTGAGGTGAACAGAAGGGGAAGGAGAGGAGGGAAAGTGAGGAGGATGGAAGGGGAAGGAGAGGAGGGAAAGTGAGGAGGATGGAAGGGGAAGTAGAGGAGGGAAAGTGAGGAGAATGGAAGGGGGATGAGAGGAGGGAAAGCGAGGAGGATAGAAGGGGAAGGGGAGGAGGAAAGTGAGGAGAATGGAAGGAGAAGGAGAGGAGGGAAAGTGAGGAGGATGGAAGGGGAAGGAGAGGAGAGAAAGTGAGGAGAAAGGAAGAGGAAGGAGAGGAGGGAAAGTGAGGAGAAAGGAAGGGGAGGAGGGAAAGTGAGGTGAACAGAAGGGAAGGAGAGGAGGGAAAGTGAGGAGGATGGAAGGGGAAGGAGAAGAGGGAAAGTGAGGAGAAAGGAAGGGGAGGAGGGAAAGTGAGGAGGATGGAAGGGGAAGGAGAGGAGGGAAAGTGAGGAGAAATGAAGGGGAGGAGGGAAAGTGAGCGTGAACAGAAGGGGAAGGAGAGGAGGGAAAGTGAGGAGGATGGAAGGGGAAGGAGAAGAGGGAAAGTGAGGAGAAAGGAAGGGGAGGAGGGAAAGTGAGGAGGATGGAAGGAGAGGAGGGAAAGTGAGGAGGATGGAAGGGGAAGGAGAGGAGGGAAAGTGAGGAGAATGGAAGGGGGAGGAGAGGAGGGAAAGTGAGGAGGATGGAAGGGGAAGGAGAGGAGGGAAAGTGAGGAAGATGGAAGGAGAGGAGGATGGAAGGGGAAGGAGAGAAGGGAAAGTGAGGAGGGAAATGAGGAGGATGGAAGGGGAAGGAGAGAGGGAAAGTGAGGAGGATGGAAGGGGAAGGAAGAGGAGGGAAAGTGAGGAGAGTGGAAGGGGAAGGAGAGGAGGGAAAGTGAGGAGAAAGGAAGGGAAGGAGAGGAGGGAAAGTGAGGAGAGTGGAAGGGGAAGGAGAGGAGGGAAAGTGAGGAGGGTGGAAGGGGAAGGAGAGGAGGAAAGTGAGGAGAAAGGAAGGGGAAGGGGAGGAAGGAAAGTGAGGAGAATGGAAGGGGAAGGAGAGAAGGGAAAACTGAGGAGGATGGAAGGGGAAGGAGAGGAGGGAAAGTGAGGAGGATGGAAGGGGAAGGAGAGAAGGGAAAGTGAGGAGGATGGAAGGGGACAGGAGAGAAGGGAAAGTGAGGAGGGTGGAAGGAGAGGAGGGAAATGAGGAGAAAGGAAGGGGAAGGAGACGAGGGAAAGTGAGGAGATTGGAAGGGAAGGAGAGGAGGGAAAGTGAGGAGGATGGAAGGGGAAGGAGAGAAGGGAAAGAGAGGAGAAAGGAAGGGGAAGGAGAGGAGGGAAAGTGAGAAGAAGTGGAGGAGAGGAGAGGAAAGTGAGGAGAATTGAAGGGGAAGGAAGAGGAGGGAAAGTGAAGGGAAAGGAAGGAAGGAGAGGAGGGAAAGTGAGGAGAAAGGAAGGGGAAGGAGAGGAGGCAAAGTGAGGAGAATGGAAGGGGATGGAGAGGAGGAAAGTGAGGAGAATGGAAGGGGGAGGAGAGGAGGGAAAGTGGGGAGAAAGGAAGGGGAAGGAGAGGAGGGAAAGTGAGGAGAAAGGAAGGGGAAGGAGAGGAGGGAAATGAGGAGAAAGGAAGGGGAAGGAGAGGAGGAAAGTGAGGAGGATGGAAGGGGAAGGAGAGAAGGGAAAGTGAGGAGGATGGAAGGGGAAGGAGAGGAGGGAAAGTGAGGAGGATGGTAGGGTTAGGAGAGAAGGGAAAGTGAGGAGGATGGTATGGGAAGGAGAGAAGGGAAAGTGAGGAGGGTGGTAGGGGAAGGAGAGAAGGGAAAGTGAGGAGAAGGAAGGGGGATGAGAGGAGGAAGCGAGGTGGTTAGAAGGGGAGGAGGGAAAGTGAGGAGAATGGAAGGAGAGGAGGGAATGTGAGGAGGATGGAAGGGGAATGGAGAGGAGGGAAAGTGAGGAGAAAGGAAGAGGAAGGAGAGGAGGGAAAGTGAGGAGAAAGGAAGGGAGGAGGGAATGTGAGGTGAACTGAAGGGAAGGAGAGGAGGGAAAGTGAGGAGGATGGAAGGGAAGGAGAGGAGGGAAAGTGAGGAGGATGGAAAGGGGAGTTCGAGGAGGGAAAGTGTGGAGTATGGAAGGGGGATGAGAGGTGGAAAGCGAGGAGGATAGAAGGGAAGGGGAGGAGGATAATGAGGTGTATGGAAGGAGAAGGAGAGGAGGGAATGGGTGGAGGTGGGTTGGGGTAGGTGAGGAGAGATAGGGTGGTGTTTGGTTGTGAAGGTGAGGTGGGATAGGGAGGTGAAAGGTAGGGGTGGTGGATAGTGTGTGGGTTCTGTTGGGGAAGGAGAGGAGGGATAGTGTGGAGGTGGAAGGGAAGAGATGTGGGATAGTGAGGTGGTAAGGTTGGGGTGGAGGGAATGGGAGGAGGAGGGTAGGGATGGAGAGGAGGTTTGGGAGGAGTTAGGTATGGGGAGGAGGGATTGTGAGGGGATCAGTTGGGGAGGTGTGGTGGATTGGGAGGTAGGAGGGTAGGGGTTGGAGAAGAGGGTTAGGGTGGAGTTGGTAGGGTGGTGGGATAGTGTGGAGGATGGTAGGAGGGTGGGTTTGGGTGGTGGTGGGTAGGGTAGGTGTGGTGGTAAGGGTGGAGTATGGATGGGGTGGTGTGGTGGGTTAGGGAGGAGGTGGGTAGGGGTTGGTGTGGTGGGTTTGGGAGGTTGAGGGATGGTGGAGGTGGGATTGGGGTTGGTGAGTTGGGTTTGGGTGGTGGTTATTGTGGTGGTGGGTTGGGGTGGTGAGGTGTGGTTTGGGTGGAGGTGGGTTGGGGGTGGTGTGGTGGGTTGGGGTGGAGTTTGGTTGGGGTGGTGGTAGAGGGTTTGGGTGGTGGTGGGTTGGGATGGTGTGTTGGGTTAGGGTGGAGGTGGGTTGGGGGTGGTGTGGTGGGATGGGGTGGTGTATGGTAGGGGTTGGTGTGGAGGGTTTGGGAGGTGGTGGGTTGGGGTTGGTGTGTTGGGTTGGGTGGTGGTGGGTTGGGGTTGGTGTGGTGGGTTAGGGTGGTGGTGGGTAGGGGTTGGTGTGTTGGTTTGGGTGGTGGTGGGTTGGGGTTGGTGTGTTGGGTTTGGGGTGGTGGGGGGTTGGGGTTGGTGTGTTGGGTTTGGGAGGTGTTGGGTAGGGGTGGTGTGGTGGGTTTAGCGTGGGTGGTGTGTTGGGGTGGTGGGTTAGGGTGGAGTTGGGTTGGGTGGTGGGGTTTGGGTGGTGGTGGGTTGGGGTTTGGTGTGGTGGGTTTGGGTGGTGTTTGGTTGTGGTTGGTGTGGTGGGTTAGGGTGGTGTTTGGTTGGGGTGGAGGGTTTATGGTGGGTTATGTTGGGGTGAGAGCGAGGGACAGCAGAAGAAGGGGGGGGGGGGGTGTGTGTGAAAGGAGGGGATAAGATGGGGAACGACGACCAAGGAAGGGCGACGTTAGGGAAAGCAGAGAAGGAACGAGGAACAGGGAAGAAG